>NW_013671610.1:28550-32717 GCF_000517525.1 Limulus polyphemus
AAGTTGGCACACCAATGAAAAGAGTAGCCGTTGACATTGCTGGGGCATATGCAATACCAAATCAGGAAGCTACAACTGCAGCTTTGGATATATAGTGATTTATTTTTCAGATTTGGTATGCCATATGAACTGCATTCAGATCAAGGCCGTAACTTCGAGTCAGCTGTGTTCCAAGAATGCTGCAAGTTGTTTGACATCCGAAAGACCAGGACAATGCCACTTCACCCACAGTCCGATGGGATGGTAGAAAAGTACAACTGGACACTGAGACAGGAATTGGCAAAGTTTTGTAATAGCCGCCAAGATGACTGGGATGTCTTACTCCCTCCACTGTTGATGGCCTATAGGACAGCAGAGCATGAAGCCACTGGATACACTCCAGCAAAGTTGATGTTTGGTCGGGAACTTCGGTTGCCAGTGGCTCTGTTAACAGGACGCCCACCTTATGAAGAGTTGCCTGAAAATGTGTCAGAGTTTGTGAAAGTGTTATCAGAAAGGATGGATGATATTCACCATGAAATGCATTCAAACTAAAAAACGTCTACTGATGCGATGAAGTTAAATTATGATAAGAGATCTACTGAAGTCAGCTTTGTACCAGGAGACAAGGTATGGTTGTATAATCGCAGGAACACCAAAGGGAAGTTTCCTAAGTTGTCTTCTCCATATGACATATTGGATCGTCTCTCAGACGGGATTTTCCGGATAAAATATAGTCGGCGAGGTTAGCCAAAGGTGGTGTATGCCAACAGGCTTTGGCGTTATCATGGTCCAGGACATTTCATTTGGGATGAAGTGAACAATGGAACAAATGACGTGTCACCTGAAAAAGCCAGCACCGTCGAAGAAGAAACTCTATTCAGTTTTGAGAAGGGAAACAGTGAAGCCCTTGATGAAGTTACTACCACTAATGTGACTGTTGGCAATGACGTTTCCTGATGAAGCAGATGAACCCCACATGAAGCAGAAGTCAACGAGACGGAGACCAGTACGGAAGAAGATATGTCCCGTAAAATTAAGAGGCTTTATTGAATTTAATTTTGTGTTTGTAAATTCTGTACATTTAATTAAGTTATTGTTAATTGTTTATTGGTTTAATGTAAGTGGCTATTGTTCGGGACAAACAATACTAAGGAAGGGGCAGTGTTACGACAGCGGAGGTCACCTGACCCTAGTAACACGTCATGAACTTCTAGAAAAATCCTGCCCCTTCGTGAAGCCTCGAGTGTTTACTAGATGTACGGTATTCTTGTATATAAGACCGCCAAGAAGTGACGGCCACAATGTAATTGAACTGCAGACAGAGATAGAGAGTGACGATTGAGTCGAGCACGTGAGTCGTTCATTGTGAATTATAGCGTTTGTTATAGCGTGACTGTGGAAATTAAGTGTATTGCAAAGTTGTGTTCATAAAGAATAAACCAGTTTTATTTAAGAAAGGACTTGTATCGCTAAAGTTTCATCGGAAAGAATTTTTACGGAAAATTAACTAACGATCAGAGACGTAACAATAATGAACAATAAGTATTTCAGTTCTTTGTGAGATTTTATTGTAATTTTGTAACCATTTTACTTAAGTTTGATTTTCTTTAATCCTTTCTTAGCATTTGTAATGTTATATCACTTATATGACATAAATATATAAGCATTTTATCTTTTCATTTATATTTTATCTTCAGTTATTGTGTTGTTTTTTTAATCTGGTTTTATATTGTTTTGTTATTTAGTTTTAGCTTATCTGGCTTTTGGAGGCTAAATGTTCAATGAGAGCGTCATTCCCGTAGTTTAAGAATGTGATTACAGAAAGTTATGAACTTGTTAATTAACTTGTAAATTTGTTCTCTTGAAGTTTAATTTTAAAGATTGGACCTACGATGGTCTTGTGATAAGAAAGAGTAGTGTGACAATTTGAATGACCACCAAAGTTCATCTTTCGATGAGTAATGAATAATATATCTTTATTTGGGTATATTTAAATCCTTTTTTTATATTTTCGTTCAGGTACTTTCCATATAGTTAGCAAGCTCTTGTAAACGGGATATGCAAAGGTCGTAAACTTGAGCTAATTATAATGTTATATTATTCTATAAGGCTTATACTTGCTTGGTCTTATTCATATATTATCATTCTTTCCTGGAGTGAAGTAGTTATTCAGAGACTTGTACAAGTAGCATGATTTATAAATTTCTCTCCTTTTTAATGTTTAATACAAACGATCCTCGATGTTAGTTAAGAAATTGTGGGATACCACACTAGAAATGTGGTTTGATTTAACAGTATGGTATCACTATTATTTTGATTTATCTCTGCCCTTATCTGGCAGACAATTTACTTATTTTATAAATGTTGCATCCATAAAGCCACCGATCTAGAGAAATGTCATCTCAATGATCAATCATACAAAATACGTGGTTCATGAGTATTTTTTCATTTGATGCAAAAAAAAATTATTGAAATCCAGTATTTTGCAACACCGAATCACTTATATTATTAGCACTAGCATGAATAAAAGTACTTTTACGTTCAGTAAGAGAACACAAGGAGTCCCTGATAATATTATTTACCTTAAACTGATCTGCAATGGTCATAGGTAAAACACTCATATCCCATAGTTTTGGTTCTAGTGATATTAATGATTGTTCTAAATGAAACAAAGGCTCCTTTGTAATTACATTCTTTTGTCTATTTTCCCCAATCGATAAAACATTTCTCTGGAGTTTCACGACCCTTTTGAACAAATGATTACCAAAAGTATATTTCTTGGAATCTAATATATACGTAACAATCAATGTAATTTAGTTCTAAATGTGCACAATAAACAATGTGACGAATTTATTATTATACATTTATTTTATTATTGACGTTTTTTAGATTAGATTTATATTTAGAAACATACATAGCTTATAGTGTTAAATATGTATTGCGGAACTCCCGCCTACTCTCTAAAGCTGTAGAAGATTCTCGATAGTAAGAATCAACAATATATGTATGTACGTAAAACTGAAATTTCGAAAAAGCCTCCACACGCCTATAAATATAACCAACGCGACGCATCAAAATAGGAGTATCTATTATTAATTTGCTATATTCAGTGTGCTATAAACTTCGGAAGCTAATCAAGCTATAACTGTGGTTGTTACAACACTTATAAATCGGAAAACTTCAGATATTTGACCAGGAGCATTTACAAAGTTTGAATATTACAAATCACCCAACTTCAGTGGATTCACATTGGACATTAGAACTTTTATGAAAGCATTACCTAATGTTATCGGTAGGAAAACTCAGCATGTGTGGCTGGTGAATAACGAAGGAAAACTAGCTAGCTCCCTGTCCAGTGAATTGTACTGTTACGTCTCTGGTCGTTTGTTATATTCCCGTAAAAATTCCTTCTGAAAAACTTCAGCGATACACGTCCTTTCTTAAATAAAACTAGCTTATTCTTTCTCAATACAACTTTGCAATACACTTAATTTCCACAATCAGTTTAACTTAAACACACACTATAATTCACAACGAACGATTCACACACTTTACCGCACTTGACTCAATTGTCCGTCTCTATCTCCGCCTGTCTGCAGTTCCATCCCCGATTCATTGTCTGGCGCACTTATATACAAGAATAGAGGGCATCTAGCAAATACTGGATTATTCGTGATGTTCCCCGATATTTCTAAAACGCATTATGTGCTACCAGAGTCACGTGACTTCCGCTGTCGTAACCATATCTATGTCAACTCGTAATTAACTCGCTCATCGTGAACCCTCGATAAGATATCGAAGAAGTTCCAGACTAGAAAGAAGACTTTATATTGCTTGTAAGTTTGTGAAACTTTTGTTTATAAATCATTGTTTTTGATAACTATTTGTAATAACTGTTATTGTAAATTGTGTTGTTGTATGTACATTAAAACGTATTTGTGTTAAAAAAAAAGAAAACTGTGTGTATTGCTACGACACTGGAAGTCACGTGATGCTGGAACACGTGATGAATTTCTCGAATGATCATGAATTATCGAGTGAGTCCGAGTTTGTTCGAGACGCCCTCTTTTTTAGTATATAAGCCTGGCAGAAAAAGCCTGGGGTTATGAATGTATGATAAAGCGAACAGTAGTCACAGTAAGTTTCGGGCGAAGTTATCAAGATTGTGAATCGCTGTGGTTTATA
>NW_013671610.1:33647-41755 GCF_000517525.1 Limulus polyphemus
CTCAAAGTGGGTTCCTCGTCATCGAATTTGAATTCAGTACTACTTTATTATTTCTAATGAAGATTCACTGGAAAACTATTATCACCGCCAGCGTTGTTGAATCCATCCACCCAACTAAAATTAGAACCACTAAACAAAACAGCTAACTCCCAGAAATCCGTGCATCAAGTTGGGTACCAATTTGTAACCACTCTTTCGTTAGTCATTCAACTTAACTCTAATGACACAAAGCGTAATAAAAAAAAACATGTTTTAGCGCTAGCCGTATGTTACACACCAAAATACATATAATTACATCAACACTTTTCCAGTTCTATAACTGCTCTTATATACAAGTGTCCCCTAACGGAAAGTTTAATTAAACGTATTTAACACAGTTTAGCATAACAAACACAATCAACAATATAAAGATAAAACATTATCACAATATTGAAATTAATTTATATAATGAATCGAAACTAAATCATTCGCATACAAGAATAACTAAATCTGATTCATCACAGCAGGTGATCAGGCAGAACATGCGCAAATCAGAACACTTAGCACAGTCTATACTCTACAGAAATTAGGCGAGCAAAACGGTCACAGTTTATAGCAGCATAATATAACATAGTATTTCAAACTTAGTAATCCCGCAACACACTTAAGATAATTGATTAATCAAAATTACTATTAAATTGATTAATGACACGAAAATAATCAACTGCCTCCCAGTAGTTCAGTGGTAAGTCTGAAGGCTTATATTATAAAACTTAATAATATATTATTATAAATTATGATATCAGATATAACACTCACCGGTTTCAAAACTCGTGTTGGGTGAGCCGCGAAATCTCATCCACCGTCCAAATTCCATCCAGGGGATGAAATTTCGCATGTTTTTTATTTATTTTAAGGTTTAGTGGATGGGATGCCCAAGATGGACCAACAGGTCCATTGTTTTATTTTATGGTATAGCATTTCCTAGGGTCTACATGATAAAAGGGCTATATAACTAGGAAATTTGAAAAAGTGCCTGAATTGTCAGGGATTCTGCCAAGACTAAATTGTAGGGATGACATTATAATTTAAGTATATATAACTAGGATTGAATGTTACTGTTAGACTTAGGTTAATATGTAAGAATGAGCATATTGGCTGGTTGGACTTGAGAAATCAGTTCAATCATCAATGGGAAATGGATATTTTCAATGGCTTGTTTGCAAGGGATGTTAATTCGAAGTATAAGTGTAAGGGCAGCTTTAAACTAGAACTACACAGTAGTGAGGGCCAGGATTATTCAAATACATGAAAAAATTGGATATATAGAGAAGTGTAATGTAGGAACAAAATACAGAAGTAGTTTTAAGGGTAGGCTAAATTGTTACTGTTGAGTGTTGTGATGCTAGAAGTATAATAAATAAAATATATTACTTTAGAGCTCTGTTCAGAATGGAAGATTTTAAAATTTAGTATAACAGGAATAAGTTATACCTGGTTAAATGTAGGCAGTTTTGATGATAGTAATTTCTTTGAAATAGAGGAATATAGGTTAATTAATAGGAAACAAAAATACAAAACCCCATAACCTGAGTGATTTCAAAAAGTGGACCTTTCTTAAGGGTAAACTGGGAATGAAGAAAGGTCCACCTCTCAAAAGTGCTGTTAAATTGATTTCTTGAACCTGTGTGTTTCCCAACATCATGAACAATCATTTAATAGGGATAAGGCACTGAAGACAAAAGTGGCTTTATTATTTATATGTGAAATGTGAGTTATATCTTGTAACAGCTGAAGATATCAAAGATTAATGACAAGGGAATTGAATCTATTTGGCTTTCTCTTTACAGATATAGGGGAGAAGGCTTTTAGTGGGAACTTGTTTATAGTTATACAATATTTTAGAATAAAGCTATGAATTTCTGGAAAAATTTAGGTGGGGTGTCCAGACCTCTTGTATCTTCTATTAGATTTGTGCCTGCTTATAGAAAATTGAAGAACACAATTATGTAATATAAATAAGAAACTTGACAGTGTAAAAAACAGTAAAATTTTCATTTTATCTAACGCTTAAGTTGCCCAAGAGTTTATGGTGTGTGATGCTGGCCAGCAGCTTTTCATCTATTCAGCAGTTCAAAATTAGTGGCAATGGTAGGTAGCCTTAGTAGCTTTGTTAGAAGAAAAACAGGGTAAGCAAGTTAAGTGGCAATGAGAATTGAACCCAAGATCCTCAAATCATGAGATACATCCATTCCACAGAATCACCAGGCAATGCTGGTCCAAAGCTGAATAAACTTTGAAATAAAAAATGAAAAATTTACATTGCACAAAATCCATTTTGATACTCCCAATGGGCAGAGAACAGATATCTAATTTTGTATCTTTGCGCTTAACAACAAGCATTATGGCAATATTTTGATTACTTAATAAGTTGGAATAATTGAAAATTCTTATAATCAGAAATTCTGCTTTTGATTAGTTAATTCATTTCACAAGACTTGATTTAATACTTTTTTGATTAATCCATTGTTAGTATAATCAAAAACAATAATATTTCAAAAACAAATTTAGGTTAGTTGATTGTTTTGTGACAGTTGATTTAAATGTAATTTTGATTGATCAATTGTTGGAATAATTGAAAGTAGTAAGAGTTAGAAACTTCTATTATATTTATAAATTTGATTGATTTAATTGTAATTTCTATTAATCCATTAGTTGGTTAGCAAATTCTTTAATAATTTTTTGTACTATGAATTTATACTAATACATTATTTCTATTATTATTTTGAATATCCAAGCATTTTGCTTGTTTACCATATCTTACCATTTCAGCATCTAAGACTGTAATATCAATGTTTATCTGGAGCACAAATATTTTTTCTTCTTTACTTTCTGTGGGCATTTCTCCAGTCTTTTTTCTTGCATCTTTTCCCATCATCGTTCAAATCCTATCGTAACATGAGGGAAGAACAGTTCCCTCAGAAGTTATTATAACACTTGTGTCTTCAACCTTGTTACCTTCCACTCTAAAGGATAAATGCTGAATAGTAAGTATCTTGTTATCCTAGTTTGAAAATAACTTGAATATATGCGACATATAGTTGGGTATCATATTGTAGTGATGTTTTAAAAATGATAAGATTAGTTATTATCTGGCATAATGTAACATTGTAGAAGTATGATTATTATATAAAACGTGTAACAAGTGTTTTATAAATCTCAGCCCTCTATATAACCATGCAATCTTATCAAAAACTATATATGTTGTAATTGTGTAACAACCTGACACTTCCTGATTGTTCCAATCAGAGACTTCAATTGAAGTTGTGGATTTATTTTATATTATACAATTTTTCATTAGTTATGTTGCGTATCTGCTTGTTTGTTAATTTCCGGTAGAAATTCTTTCCCAAGAACTTCAGCGATACAAGTCCTTTCTTGATTAAACCAGTTTATTCTTTCTTGATACAAACTTTTAGTACACAGTAATTCCACAGTCAGTACGTTTCTCATCACTTTAAACTTAACAACTTTTATAACACGCTATAAATCACAGCGATTCACAATCTTGATAATTTTTCTCTCTATGACTGCAAAACACACTAGCCCGAAACTCACCGTGACTACTGTTCGCTATATCATACATTCTTTTCTGCTGGCTTTTCTCGCCAGGCTTATATACTAACAAAGAGGCTTCTCAAAAATTCGTAGAGTTCCTCGATAATTCGAGAAACTCAGTCATGCATGCGCTAGCAGCATCACGTGACTTCTGCTGTCGTAACAGTTATTTAATTATAAGGAAAGCAAGTATATGTATGTACAGTAATACCTTAGGTTAGTTAGTTTTACTTCTGTATTGGGAAAAAGATCTAGGGAGGGCCAACATTAATTCACTAAAATAAAGGAAACTCGTGCTTTACTAATCTGTTGACTTTTTTTTTTTTTAGAAAGCTACTCATTATTCTGATGATGGAAAGAGTATGAACTTGACATTTTAGAAAGTGTTTATAAAGTGCCACAAAGATTACCTGAGAAAATCACATCACTGGGGTTTGGGAAAACACTAAGTGATTGAATAGTTTTATGAATGTGTGAAAGTAAAAGAAAAGAAAAAGCTGTTATTAATAGAGTCCAGTCAAACTGGACCTTTGTTGCTAGCTGTATGCCTCAGGTCATTGGCTGAGCCTATCTTTTGTCTTATTTACATTAATGATAATTATAGAAACATAACTAGTAAATTAATAATGTTTGCTTATGCCATTAAATTTTTTGATATTTCTAACACTGTAGAAGATGTTGGGGTACTAGAGAATGACTAGGATCAGTTGGTAAGTTGGACTTGAAAAATAACCTTTAGTTATAGCAGGGCGTATCATAATTTTGATGACACATCTTGTACAGATGTGCACTCACTCAACAGAATAAGTAAGAAAAAAAGGATCTTAGCAAATTGGTAGAGAGGTCACTTAAACAACTGAGGCAGAAATGTGTTTGGTCATTAGTAGTATAGCTAATAGAATTTTAGGTTTTATTTACAGACAAACTGATTACAAATCAAGAGAGTTTATAAAAGGCTTTGGTTAGGCTTCATTTGAAATATCGTGTACAATTTTGGCCTTGTTGCTGAAAAAATAGGATATTGACATATTGGATTGGATTTGGTATGTCAAGGTAAAACTGAAATAACTGCAGAGCTATATTGATATCTCCACTAGTTAACAGGGCATTTGCTCAAGATACTGAATACAGATTATTACTAAATCTCTTACTAACTGAGTACATGTAAAATGAAATATTTAGATTGACTGCAAACAAAATGCAGTGTCTTTGTTATGAACTAAACACAAACACTGTGTGTGTGTGTGTGTTGACTAATAATTGTTGCTCTGCCTGGATACTTTTTGTTCATATTGTTCTCTCTACAGTATCTTGTTCAGACTTTACACATTCTATATGATGTTCCAGACAAACTGACTACTGAAGATGGAGTTCAAGCCTGCACTGATTTAAACATAACATTCCTTGGTGCACAAAAAACCTTGCATTTACCTAGAGTGACCAGCATTATCTATGTGAATGGTCATTCTCATTAGAATATAGCTTGGGCTATAACCTGTTGAAGGACACTGCTGTCAAAATTTTTGCATAATGTGTAGTATCGAACAATATCCTTCCTGGGCAGCAACAGGTATTATCTACTTTGACAACAATAGAGAAACAACGGTAGCTTAGAGAAGATGATTGTAGAAGTTTTATTGACTATGTTTTATGTGAATCTTGTACATGTACAGAACAAAGAATAAATTCAGAATAAATACTATAGTGTTACAAAAAGATAGAAAAGCATGGTATATTCAAATACTACACTTCCTGTCTTCCCTCATTTGGGTTTGTCCTCAAGCCAAAAATTAACTTTGAAATAACAGCCAATGAATTCTAATTTTATGTTTTTTGATAATAGCATTACGTTTTTCTTGCCTCTGAAATTATTTACATGCCACACAGATGTCACAATCCTTGAACAAAGATAATAAAACAAAAATTCCTTTAATTAAACAAAGAATACAGTTTGTCCAAAATACCCTTAACTCTTTGAGAATGGGCTTGGTCCCTGGGACCAACCTGGTAACCATTTTGTGCCTTTATAGTTTTCATGCCATAACTTTTAAATTAGTAAGCGAATGTTAACAAAATTTGGCAAATTATCAATAAAAATTACAATGTTTTTACATGCAAAATATAATTTTTTTTATTAAGTCTTAAGGTCTGTAAAGCAGTGTTTTTCTCATGCATTTTTTTCTTTTCACATGTTGCCTATCCATCAAATGCAAAGTAATTTTCATTTTAAGATTAAAAATATTTTTATGCATCACTAAATTTTAAAATTTCACATGTGAAATCATTATGATGTTCAGATAGTTATCAAACGTTTCTTAAGAAAAAACTTTTTATTTTATCTGTTATTTTCAGTAATTAATCTCTGTACGGGTTCGGTAGATTTGGGCGATCTCACAACCACCATAAAAAATTAGATAAATTATGCCTCTTTCGTTCTAGAATGAACATAAATTATAACACAAAAAACATAAATGTTTAGACTAATAGCTTAAATCTCATAACTTTATATGTTTATATATATGTATAATTTTTTATATTGACTTTTCAACCATGTCTGGCTAACAATACAGAATTTACAATGATGCAGCTCACATGCACTCATGTTACCGTATCAAATAATATAATACTGACCATTGGTCTGTACAAAGTAACTTGTCTTGGATGTGTTTTAATATACCAGTATTTTGTAAAATAGTCATATTTCAATTAATATACATTATATATGTATTTAGATTATTACTATTTTGAAATAAGTTCTTAAACTTATTTTTATTAAAACATAGAATAGTAAATAAAGAAGTGAAGCAAGCAATTATCTCTTCAAGTTGTGACCTTTGTACTCGGTTGCTGCTTGATGTAGGTTGCTAAGCCTTTAAAAATTTCCATATAGAGGATATGAAACAAAATAATTTTTTTTAGATTTTATATATACATTTGAATAACTAAAAAATCATAAATTACTACAATGATACCATAGAATTCCACTATAATTTATCAAGCTTAGTAACTAAGATGTATTTTAGTCTAAAAAAGTATGAAATTTCAAGCAGACTAAAGACACGCCCTACCTCCTTGAAATCTTGGTTCAAAAGAAAAAAATGGCTGAGAAAGCCACTAGGAGGGCGTTCTGAACTTCGTGTCATATATTGAAGTAAGTGTATATAAGGGAGAGTTTCCAAAAGTGGAAAAAGGTGGGTGGGATGCCACTGTGTTTGATTTATTACATGAGCAATATCTTAGCAAATAGAAATTAGACCTTCTTATTTTATATTCTAGCTTGTCTATATCAGTAATATGAGTTGCTAATTTGTACGAAACTATAGACTTAGTATTTTGACTTCACAAACATCTAATTTGAATCAGTGCTGCATTCAACATACCACGTGACACACAAAAATTGATGTTTATCTGTATTTTTTTAGTATTTATTTTTAAATTAAGAAATTTAAGTAATGTATAGTACTAAAATTATAATTATAATCTACAGTTTGATACCAAACTTATTGACATAAATTCATGACATAGTAGTTCAATAAAATTTTGAATGTGAGTCAACAAACGAGATGACATGGCCTTTCACTCTTGACCCATCTTGAAAGGGTTAAACAAAGAAAATACAGAAATGTAGCCTTTAGAAAGGTGAAATAGAAAATACATAAGAACATAAACAACAAAAATACAATACATAAAAGATAAACCCTTTAGCACAGAAATAATACAAAATTATAACACTTTAACCCGATTACTACTGGCTACTAACTTTTTGTGTAGCCAATGCAAGTCTTGCTATTTCATTCCAACAATAAAACTAGTGGATGAAATTGTTTGAAACTTCATAAGAACTTTCATGAATGCACATAGTTTAAAAAACATAAAGCCTGTCACTTTTGATAAATTTAGTTTTTTTCCATTATGATCTTTAATATCTTGGAAAATTACGTTAGGAAATGGTATTTATAAGAAATGATTACAATATTTATATTTGTTACAGATTTGAACTTACTTATTATGTTTTAGTACATTATTTTAAAATCTCTAAAAACTTTTTATCGTTCATAAAATGCAAGTTTTGTCTGTGGTTTCAAGTAATATACAAAATCCGAAAATAATATTTGTAAGTGAACCTAAACAATAAATGAGTATTTTTATTTTTAACTAATATTTCATATGTACAAAAAAAAACATTTTAATTTTGTTTCATAAATGTATTTTTATTTCAAGTTTATGCTTCATTGCAGCCGTACTTTTGTTTATTGTGCCGAAAAAGCCTTAAGGTTAGCAGTATGAACTTTGTACATTTGCCATAAACTGTCACATCTGTTGGTGGTCAGTCTCATTCAGTCCAGTGCAGGCACCTTTGAACATTACTATAGATATGATAGTAAGAAAGCTTTTCAATACTTGAATATCATTTCTTTGAAACTTCCAAACAAGTTTATTTCAACATATGTGCTTGTATGTTGTTTCACTATACAGATGAAACTAATTGCCACTACTAGTGAATGTGTATG
>NW_013671610.1:42687-56387 GCF_000517525.1 Limulus polyphemus
GAATGTGTATGTAATAGTTTACAGTACAGATGGTTTGAATAACACTACCTGACCCTAGTTACATGATACATCTTGTTACAAGAGATTACCAAAGATACCGACACCATAAATTAGAAAGAAAATTACATTAAAAGATTAGTACTGGTTACATTCCTTCATTATAGGCAAGATTTATGTTGGAATTAAAAACTTAAGCTCTTCAGTTTATTGACACCCCAACTGTGAGAATGTCATAGCTTCCCCTGTATTATTGAGATGAATGTATTTAGTCTGTATCACAACCAACATATGAGTTTTATTGTTGTCACTTGCAAAATATCAAAATAAACTTTATATATATATATATATCAGTTAGACTGTTTTATTCTAAAGCAACAACAATAAAAGTGTGGGTCTAACTAAAAAGTAAAGATAGTAAGAAGAAAAATATAAAATTCTTATGTGGTAATGGTACTATTAGTAGTACATACAAATCACACAAGGTTATCATTCTAAATACTGAATCATATTTTTATTATGAACTAAATATAAAAATATAAAATTACACTGAATTATTGAACTTAAAACTACTAATTTAAATGCAAAAGAATATACAAATCACAAACTCTTTCAGTTCAAAGTGCTAAGCCTAATTCATGTAAAGACCATGCACTTGCCACTCAACTGATCTTAACCGTAACATTTGTGGATCTACTTCTTTCCTAAAAATACATCAATTTTGAGTTAATTTTACAATATATAAATAGATATACGATATAGCATGATATAAGCTACTATAGAAAAATGATAAAAGTCACATACATCCCATGCAATTTTTTCCAGAAGCAAATTTTCTAAGGCTTATAAAATAGTACTATTGACCGTTACTAAATACAACCTATACATAAAATGGCAATTACTATAATAAGAAACACCCACATTCATATTGTAAAATCCAGAGAACAATGTTTTGTCATGTGCTTTGCTTGTCCTATGATTTGTCAAACATGAAATACAGGGATTGGAATAACATGGTACTGAAATTGACACCTTTGACTAGGATTGGCTAAAAGTTTTACAACTGAGGTTTAACATGACCAGATGCTGTTTTATAAAGAAAACAGGCTAGAAAAAGGTTTAGATACCAATCATAGATGCCAAGACAAGCACTAAAGTGCAAGGAAAATTTTTTATAAAATATTGAAAAAATTATTTTTCCTTAGAGGGCACTTATTTATAGCCTCAAATGTATTTTGGGATTCTTTTTATTAAATTTTTCTTAAACTTCATTAAATAATACAATTTAGCTACTATTTACATAAATAAAATCTGAAATCCAATGATTTTTCAATTCACAAATATGATTTTGCCCTCACGATAAGACAGAATGCACCCAGTAGGTAAGGGGTTAACACAGATGCAGGCACACAAGAAATACCTTTATCATCAAATTAGCCATATATGAATATTTTGACAATCACACACTTTTGTATCCCTTTATACAAAACTACTTACTATGCAGTAACAACACTTCAATACAGATAAACATATAAAAAGATTTGCAGTGAATTATACACACAATATCCTTTAACAAAAATACATGTAAATCAAGCATACCATACAAGATTAAAAGACTTTACATTAAAACCAGATTACATAATGTGTTACATAAAAGTGCCCTTTAACATAAAAACATAATACATAAAATTTATAACCATTTAACCTATGTTACCAGAAACAATATAAAATTAAATTATATACAGCAAACTTTTTACAGAATCAATATTATGTATTACAAATCAACAATTTATCACATCTGTAAGTAAAACAAGTCCTTTAAAATTCAGATTAAAATGTTTTAAACACATTAAGATAATTTGTCATAAAAACCCTTTAAAGAATATAGTGAAATATACACACATATATAGAAAAGTTAAATTTAAAATAATGAATGAAATTTCCATCACTTCAGGAATAAATTTCATTATCAAATTAAGGTATACATCATTTTTCACCTTGTACGTGTGCTTAAAAACCTAGAAAACAGCCTTAAAAAATCCAGTTCTGGAATACCCTGCAAAATTGGGATATTTTTTTAATTGAATACTTTTTGTACTTCTTTTGCATTCCCAATTTTTAAGCCACTAGCCCCCAAAAATATATCAGCTATGACGTTAAATGGTTTGAAACAATGCTTATGCTTTTGAAATTGCACACTGCCTTTTCAGTCATGTGTTCTCATTTGGGTTTTGTGCTTGCTAGAGCTGTTGGATGTGGTTGCAGTTGTTGCTTAACCCCTTTACTACAAACTAATTACATCATAGGTAGGTATGTAACTCTTGTGATAGTTCTTTACAAAAATAAAAATAGTGGATGAAATTATTTTAAGTTTGAGATGAAAGGTCCTATAAGTATGTAGTTTTGAAAAATAAGATATTTAATTTTGTTTTTCTTCTATTTATAATAAAAGATTTGTTATTCAATGTAGTTATTTGCACTAAGACTAAATAGTTCACATGTAAGGTGATTATCATTTTGAGCATAAAAATACTATTTCTTATCTTACAGTTTTCATATTTCATTTGCATAATCTCTAGAACCTCCTAAATGAATATCAAAAGTGTTTTAAGTTAAATGTTTATACTTTATTTACCATTTTCTTTACTATATCACCAACACTTGTTGTTATCATCAACATACAGTGCAATGAAATGTTTAAAATTGAGAAATGGAACTATGTACATACCTTTTAAATTTTTGTAGAATACTTTTGAAATTTCTTTTTGTCGTATACATAATTTCATGTCTTTATCTTTTCACTTATAGTTTATTTTTAATTTTCCTTTCCAGTTCTTTTCTTTTATTCTTGATGCCAGGCTGCCAATCTGCCCCTCTGGTGTTCTGTTGTTATTATAGGGCAAAGGTTGTGTACAAATTCTTTCACTAAAGTTCACACGTGATGATGCCATCTTGCTTAGACATTTCTACAAATCATAAACCTTTCAAATATGCATTTAAAACACAAATAATACATAACTAATTAAGATATAAACATAAATCCTGAATGCAATCTAATTGTTTAGAAAACTAACACATATAAAGCAAGAAACACTTGCCAAACACTTTGTACCCCTCAATAGAACAATGGACAAAGCTTCTTTTGTATCTCACACCATAGATCCATACACTGGTAGAGGTTTTTTCAGGCTATAACTGAATAGTGGGAAATCTGCTCTTTCTATTGGTTATAAGCATGCCATTCAACTTCAAACTGTCACTTGGCTACACAGCTTTGACTTTGCAAGTGGGCATGGCTGACCTTAAGCTTAAAAATTTTACAAACCCCCATTGAGAAATTCTTGAAAGTTTTAAAAACACTTATGAAAGACAGGTGGAACTTTAATTTGATCTTCTATGCCAACAGTCTGTATTATTTTTTTACAGTATCTTGTGAGATAACTTGTAAAGCTTAGACTTGTAACTGTGAGTGAATCACATGACAGCAAAAACTGTAGCTTTAGTTGCTGTTTTAGATTTTAATTTTTAAAATAAAGGAATACAGCTTAGATAATATAAAACTTTAAGTTATATTTGATAATAGTAATTTCATTAAAATGCATTCATATTAAGGTGATTTAATTACATTTTGAATGTAAATCAGTAACATGCACAGAAGATGTTTAAAAATGGCATTGTTGTAATAGGGTTAATAATGGTCTAGTTAGCAGTATATTTAGTTCTTGATGCTGTCATCAAAATTCTTAAAATTCACTCTAAAATATTATGTAAGTGCCATTTTCATGATGAAATGCTAGAGGTCTCACTTATGCAGATGTCACAAGACCTACTGTTTTAAATTACAAGTGTTTTTTATTTAATGCATTGGGAAAAATGTTCTAAGCATGCTCTTTTTTGTATTTTTTAACGCCCTCTATTTTGTATATATAAGACCGGCAAAAAGTGATGGCATAGATAATAGATAATAGACCGGCAAGAAGCGATGGCATAGATAATAGACCGGCAAGAAGTGATGGCATAGATAATAGACAGGCAGATATGGAGATGGACAATTGAGTCAAGCGTGGTAGTAACTAAAGTGCGTGAATCGTTGTGAATTATAGCGTGTGTTTAAGTTAGAGTGACTGTGGAAATTAAGTGTATTGCAAAGTTATATTGAGAAAGAATAAACTAGTTTTATTTAACAAAGGACTTGTGTCGCTAAAGTTTCATCTGAAAGAAATTATACGGGAAATTAACAAACAACCAGAGACGTAACAATATGATGGTCAATTCCACTATTAGATGGTTGACAGTTCAAAATAAGAGACTGTGGCATATAGCCTTAATAGCTGTGCAAAAAACAAATCAACAAAATTTCTAGTTTTCTTCTTATTCATTCTTGAAAGGTTTTTAAACTTTGTAACATAAAATTATGATTATCAAAATTTTATTTTACAAAATGAGCTGATGTTATTCCAACTTTTATGTTGTTTTGACTTTGAATTTAGGCTCTTTTTAGAATATCCAAAATATTAGTTTTTTTACTTTGGCTAAGTACATGTATGCCTAATAAGTGAGTTATGATTATTCAATAACCTCAGCTTAATGTAAAAAGAAACTTGTAGTCTGAAATATACGGTTAATAAAACTATATTTTAACTCTAAGTTTATTTTTATGTTAATACATCCATGTTTAACTGTTACTTAAACAAAAATTCCCTTGGTGGTTGTATAGGATTTGAATATAACTGCATATCTTATAGGTCCAACACTTTAGGTTCAAACAATGTCACAAACATGCTAATGAACATGTAAATTAATATCAAATTGTGTGGAATAATAAAAAAAAAATTTGTTTGATGTGATTGGTATTAATTTTAGGCCTATTGGAATAGCATTTCTGGAAATGTGTAAACAGTATTTGTATAACAAGTGACTGCTAAGTGAATAAATCTTACATTGTTTCACAAGTTTAACATATAGCTTAGAGATGTTGAAAAAACTTAAGTTTGATATCTTAAGTTTTCAGATGAATTGTAATCCATACAACGTTGGAAGATAAATGCAGTAAAAACAGCACAACACTGCCTTATCCATTCCAAAGCCTTGACTAGAAGTTTGCCATATTTTAAGAGATATTATGCTATCGTATTAAATCTGACAAAGAGCAGTTTCTTGAAACATCACTAATTAATTTCATTTTATTTCAATATTGCATTTTTACACTAATTTTACTGTAATAGCTTTAGAGGTATGTAGTATCTCTTATACCATTGCATATGTTTTTGATGTTTGGATGTTAGACAGTAGACAATAGAGATGATGTTATTACTTTTAAAAATTCTGAATTTTGACCTAGAGCACCTATTCCTTAAATATTATATTAAAATAGTTATTTTTTAGCTTAACAGTTCAAACACTTGAAAGATGATATAAACAAATTAAGATGAATGTGGAAAAAATATCTACATTTTGTGATTTTTATAACAAATTTTAGGCCTATTGATTACTAATGTTTGTGGACTGTAGCAGGATATTATTATATTTGTCCTGAAAATTAAAATATGTAGAGTCATGAAAAGTGCTTGAAAGTCCTTAATTTCATTTGGCAAGATAGAGTATGAAGCATGGCAAACATTTACAAGATTCAATCATTTCACAATCTGCAGCACTTTATCCTTAAACCTCTTGTCCTATAAAACTTTCAACTCTCTAGTATTTACAAGCTGTTCTTAGTAAACAACACCTAAAAGCTGAATCTTATAACTGGTATCAGTGCAAGACACTTCCTGTTGTATGTTAGGTTCCTAGCCTGGAGTTGCTAAGACTGTAGTGAACTTTCCTTTACATCTTTACATTTCATCATTAATTGCAGCATTAGATTAAATCATTTTGGTTGATCGTACCAGCAGAATACCCTCTTCTAAAAGCTCGGTCAGCTGCAATCAAGCCAGGAGATCTCTTAAAATATTCTTCTCAGTGTCAGCAAATGTATGGATCCTTCTATGGAAGCTAGAATAGGCTTGGAGGCTTTAGCACAGTGGTTTCCAAACTGTTTGTCACAGCAAGTTACTAGGAGTGTCACGAGAGTTTTACCAAACAAACAGTAAGTAAGAACATGAAAAAATATACAAAACAAATACTGCATTTGGCATCATGGGTGTTGTGCAAATCAAGGTAAGTGACTTGTATTAGGCAATGCTAACCTTCACTTTGTCATTCCTTATGGACTTTCTTTCAGTTGCAGGCTTAATACTAGCTATGGTGCAATTTACAAAGTTTCACTACTTGGGTAGGGTGTTCTAAAAATTTCAAAGTTAAGAAATACGTGCTTGAAGTCTGAAAGGTCATTTAAATCCTTGCCACTAGAAAAGGAGTCATTTCAAATGGTTCACTATTTACTATATATATATAGGTAAAATACTTATATGTACAGAAAAATTTTATTTTCTGTAGTCAATGCTCAACAATGACTGTAATAATAATAATGTAAAAGTCACTCTAAAGAATGGTTCAGACAATCACAGTAAATAACTATTCAGATATTTTTAAGAGTTTTCTTTTTGAAATCTGGGACATTGCAGTGGTATTTTTTGACTAATTGCATCATGAATTGCCTTTGCTCTTCATCTTTTGTTATGGTGTTCGCAAAGTTTATGATGAGCTTAACCACTCTTTCAAAAAGATAGTTTACTACTTTGGCATTGTGAACAAATGTGGCAGCTTCCTGGAAATCACCATCAGTGGCCCATTGTGTGGGTGGCAAGTTTAACTAGTCAATATCAATACCAAGAAGGTTAAAAAGGAGCCAAAATTTTCTGCCAATCAAAGATACCTGTTTTGTCAATGAAGCTAATTGTGGAAAAATTGGGACTCCTTTTTCAATTGGTTTTATCGTCCTTCACCTTGATCAGTTTGCTTCTTTCGAGATTCTGCCACCAAGTTATATATTTAGATCATTCCATAGCTGAAGGTCGTTGGAAGCTGCAGCTGCAGAAGAAATTGTGGATAACCAAACTTTTACATAGAAGAGAACATTAAACAAGCAGATGCAGTGCAACTTGACAATTTTGGCTTTATCATAATTCAATTGATCACCAAATGTACATATCTTAGCACTGTGAATCACAGCTGCCATCCGTCAGGCGTGATGATATCCTCCAGGCACGAGGTGGGATTTCTCCAAGGAAAATCAACTTCAACTTGGCACATACTCGATAATCGTCACAAGGCAGAATGTTTTTTGAGGTAGCTTTGGATAAAGTCAATCTTTCTCAAAGAAAATTGATAATAATTTCCCACTGACATTTAAGTCGATGATCAGAAGTATGCAGTGTCTTAAAAGTTGATCATTCCTCAAGAGTTCTCCAAGATTCCTTAGACTACTTGAACTCAGGGTTGTCTGGACTGTATATTGCACCAAAAAATGTCTGCCAAACTGCACACAAAATTCTTTCCATGATCTGATGATGGCAAGCAAAGTAAAAACCTTCTTGTTAAGCAAAGCTTCTAACTTCACACAAGCATCACTCTTATATCCAATTTGAAGTGGTAGTATTGGGAACAAGTCCAACAATAGAATTTTCTACTTTCTACTGGAGTGTGAGAGCATGGCTTGTGTTAGCCTGGATTGTACCAGTTCCATCTGGAATCACTGGATCACCAAGTAGTTTTCCTCTTTGTGGTCTGTCATTCCTGCTATAAGAACTCTTAGCCTCTCCTTATCGCATGAAACAATTTTTTTCCATCCCAGTACAATGTTGCATATTTCGATGGAATAAATGAGGTTTTTGTACCAATGGCACCCTCCATTTGAATTTCTTTTGCTGCACACCATTTACTTGATTTATAAAGAGTCGCACTATCCTGAAATAGTTGCAGTCATGAATGCTGTTTTTTGACTTGTAAATAAATTTAAATGATCTACCATTGTTGAAATTTCTGGGCTTCTGAATGGATTGCTTTAAAGCTCCAAAGTAACATTCTTTTTCTCATGGATGTAGGGTTTTTAGGCCTAGCACCAGAGTGAGATGGCATTCAAAATCATTCTCTTCAGATTGTGTATCTGTACCGTCTATGAAACTTACTGGCTTGGGATTGGGATTTCTGAATTTATAATGACAGTTGCTGCAAGACTTTCTTTGTTATTCAGACCTTTTTCTCATCAAATAAGAATTATCTTTCATAATTTTTTTCTTGCTGTATGCATTGTCTTCAGAAATTACGCATCTTATTTCTGTTCTTGATTTTGGAATCTGTTCAGTTTCTGTTTTCTTCTGAGCATCTTGGGGTACAACGAAAAAATAGTTTTTTTTTCTTCTTCAACAAACAATTTTCTCTTTGCTTCATTTGTTTTACACCCCTTCCTTTTCTGCAGTGTCCTGTATCCATCATAAAGATTCAAAATATTAGCTTTAACTTTGAATTTGAAGTTGGTTTTGAATTACAAGTGTGACTGTCTGCAACTGCATTGATAAAGTTGATGTGTTTTTCATGCTGCATTGGTCCATCTTTTAAAATCGATGAACAGCTGTAGGACATCTCATTTTGTAGGAATTCTGGAAGCTGAGAGTTCAGGTGCAGGTTTTCCCAATAACCGTATATCCTGATCTTTCCTCAAAATAGGCCAATCCGTTGTTCATTAAGCAATTTGAATAAACAAGATTTTGATTTTCTGTTTGATGGCTCTGTAACCAAACAAGATTGAAGACTAATAAAAATTTGCTTTTTTACCAGCGATGACAATATTATAGTGAGTAATTTACGTTAAATTTACCAGTACTTAAATAAAGCACTTGTATATCATTCACAGGTAAGAAACAATGCCTTCAGTTACATATCTCCATATATATAATGTTAAAATGACCCTGTTTAGAGCTCTGTTCTTAGGAACCTTTCCTGAGCACTAAATGGGGTATTACCGTAGTGGAATGGAAAAATGCACAGAGAGCATGCCTTTGAACAACATTTTGTAATTGCTATATATTTGGAGCACCCTACCACTTGTGTGTTACTTTCTGTCCCCATAATACACTGACTGCTTGCATTTTAATACACCTTATACTGTTCCTTGCACTGAAATAATGTTAGGAAAATATAAAAAACTGAGTGCTTTTCTAACTATTTCAATCTCATTGATTGAATGTATTTTATCACAATCAAATAAAATACTGACCAAGTTTATACTGTAATGACATTTAAGCTGCTGTCTGTGAATTTCATATACTACTGATAATTTGAACTACTCAAACATTTTGATTTGATCCAATCAAAAATATCTTTCAGTACTCTTCACAAAAATATGTATATCTGTG
The DNA here is from genome assembly GCF_000517525.1 of Limulus polyphemus. Classification (NCBI taxonomy): domain Eukaryota; kingdom Metazoa; phylum Arthropoda; class Merostomata; order Xiphosura; family Limulidae; genus Limulus; species Limulus polyphemus. Next base: position 51,981 of record NW_013671610.1, read on the forward strand.
TTTTCTCTCATATGTAGTGTAATATCAAAATTGAAATATTCTACAACAAGTATCAATGAAAATAACATGCACTGTATCTTTAAATATCACCTCATAGGTCAATAATCACCCTTTACTTGATATCACAGTCTTAACATCCAGATCAAATCCTATGTTTTCATTCATATTTAGTTTAATAATTGTGTTCGTTATCTAAATACTATCACCTGTGAGCCATCAAATTGGTACATTTTTCTTTTCAGGTATTACAAAATAAATAATCATTGACTGAATTCAGTTGAACTAAGATTTTTCAGCTGAGATTCTTGAAGTCAAGTTAATCAGTTGTGCTACTATTAGAGTATATGATCAATATACATATTTTTTAATGAAATACAAATCTCTCAATTCATATGAAGGAGTTATACATCTTTCAGTTGTACCAGCAGCAAAAATTTAGCAAAGATCGTGCATGTACTATTAATTCTCTGTGGAGCTGTTGTTATCCTGTTAGATCAGATGAGTGGTCTTTACTGGCACCAGCTGTTATAAATTCTGTTAATCGAGCAACTATCAGCTGATATCATAGGGATAACTCTTATGGAAAGTAAGGGTCATAAATCCCTTTTGGTCCCATTAATCTTGATCTAAAAACTAATCTAACTTTGGATAATTGAGTGGTAGTCATACAGTGCACTAGATATTACAGCTACTAGCATTCACTATCTTAGCTTTGTAGTAATCAAGTGGAAATCACATAATGTAATGTATACATTGTATGGTGAATGTCACTTAGTTGCTTGGGAAGAGAATCATCACCTTCTTTCACTCATTGATTTCTTAATTACATGACCATCCTAGCTCTTATGACCAGGTTTAATCTCAGACATATTAATTAGGAGGCCACATACGGTGGTTCCGTTGATCATTAGAGCTGAATATCACCTCCAGATTCAGTACTTCCTCATCTGACTTTTTATGAACATCTGTAAAGTACTCTCAGCTCTTGTTTTCTAATCCTCTAGGCAGAGTGGGATAAAGTGGTTTCATTTTCATCAAACTTTCCTTTCTCTTCTTTTGACTCTTTATCAGGCAAACTCACTAGATGTTCATTGGTCATGTACAGTTGAGCTGATTGGCAGAACTGTGAGCTATCATGTGCCCCTCAATTTCTGTAATTCCTATGTTACTAGTCCAGCTGAACATATCACAAGCTGGAGTCAAAGGGCATCTGTATTGTTGGCACATACCACTCCTCTTTGGTTCATGTGTTCCTTCACTGTTTTATTGTAACATCTTCCCTTTCATATGGTGTCTTTTCCAAACTGTTGACCTTAACCATCACATATTCATCTGGATACTTTGAGACTTCTGATCTAAATGGAGGACCATACATCATATTTACAAGTGAGTAAGACTTTTTGGCCAACATTAGCATATTTGTTGAATGATTTGATGATCTCCTTTTAGCTGCACAATATACCATTGTGATGTAGCGTAAGTGTTCATCTTGGTTAGTTAGGTCCATGTTAACAAACTTAGCAAGCATGTTCCTTATAGTCTGTATTTCCCTTTTCACTAAACCATCAGACTAAGGGTGATAAGGTGAAGTGTGCAGCTTCACCTCATCTAGCACTTTATACAGCTCAGGTGACATTTTGTTATTAAAATTAGCACAATGATTTGTGTAGATGTTTTCAGGTGCTCCTACCTATACAGTGCATCAGCCATGGTCTGTGTGGACATAGTGTTCAGTGAATAAGTCTTGGCCCACTTTTGAAGTAGTCTGTGACCACAAGTATATACAGGTGACTTCTTTCTGTCTCTGGGAATGGTCCTGTGATATCCAGGTCTTTTCCTTTTAGAAAATAACTAACAATTCTTTCCTGGAGGTAACCTATTTAGTAACCTTTTCCACTGGATGGCACACATTGTACAATGCCCAAACCAGTGCTGAATGTCTCTACTAAAATGTGACCAAAAGAACCGCTGTTTAATGTTAGGACTCTGTGTAACACCTTGGTGTCCTACATTATTCAAAGACTGAAGAATCTTGTGCCTCAAAGCTGTGTAACTCCGGCTGAAAATCACTATTCACTGGTTGATAACAATGGTGCAGTACACCTTAAACTTTTAACTAGTTGTACAAGTTGCATCTAGAATGGACAGTGTCTCACTGTGTGGTGAGACAATCCTGTGTTTCAATGTTGTGGGCCCTGGTGATAATGTGTGATTAAATCATATTCCTTGACAGATTTAAAAAATAATATAAATATATATATATATATATATATATTGATTATGACACTTAAGACAAATGTTAAGTGTGTGTATTCGCTAGAATATGAAACATGTTGGACCATCGCTCTGCCTGATTATTTTCAGGTATTTAAACTACAGAATACTTTTCAGAATACACTTAACTCCAAATAATGTTCCATACAGATTGACTTCTGAAGATGAAATTCCAGATCAGACTGACTAAATGTAACATTCCTTGGTACTCAAGAAACTTCTCAATTTACTGAGTGACCAGTGAATTGTCATTATTGTTACAACATAGGTGGGGTTGTAAGCTGTAACCTCCAAATATCACATGAAGAACTGTTGAAGGACTCTGCTATTAACATTTTTAGACAATAGGTTGTATTGAGCAATATCTTCTCTGCAAGGTAACAGGGAAGGAATAAAGATAGCTCAGACTGAAATCATCTTAATGGTTTTCTCTCCCATGTTTTATCTGAAATCTGCACATATACAGAAAAAAAGAATAAATTCAAAATAAGTACTAGTGTGACAAAATAGATAGAAATGCATGGTATTTTCAAATACCACATATGTTAAGAGGTCTGTGATGATTCTCAGAATAAAAGGGTTGTCTTATGGGGATAGGTTAAGATTGCTTAACTCACTTTCTTTTAGGAAAAGAAGGTTAAGAGGTTATCTAATTGGAGTTTATTGTATTATCTGTATTATCAATAGGATAAGGGCCTCTGATTTCTATATGCTTCATCCTTAAGACTCTAGGATAAGAGAATAGAAGTATAAGATTTGAAAAAATAAGCTATAGATGTATTTTTTTGATGTAGCCCTAAACTTGTACTGATCCCTCAGAGGAGAGATTGTATATTGTCTATGATATTCTTTCTGCAATGGAACAAACTGTTGGTCATTGTATTCTATCTGTTTGAATTTGTTTAAACACAAATCTCCTTTTTTTTGTGTTGCATTGCCCTTTCCAACCTACTTGTTTGTTTAGCTCTTCTCATCATTTTTTGTTGCTGTTAGCAGCTACATATCTTACTACTATCTAAGTAACATTCACACCTGGTTTTACAGCACATGATTTGTAGTTAACTGTTATCTGAATTTTAAAAGAACATAATCAAGTGATATTTAACCAATTTTGTAGAGTTTTGGTTTTGTACTGTGAACATTTGAATTGTTAACAGTGCCAGTATCATATACCCACTTCAGTCTTTTATATAGTTCCTACTGAAACATGTTCTTGTTGCCATTTTTTGCATGGAGTATCCTTGACCAGTCAGAACTTTTCAATTTATCCAGAGTGACCAGTGCTACCCATGTGATTTGTCATCTTCCTTACAATTTTTGTTGCAATTTTTTGCATGGAGTATCCTTCACTAGCCAAATCTTTGATTTATAGATGCTTTTCATATAGTATTTTGGGTTCTGAGAGCAATAACTGGATTTACACTAAATACTACTGCTGAGCTTAGTATGACTGCCTGTACTTTTATGAACTACATACTGGTGTAGTGTTAACCTATTAGCAGCTGCTTTTAAGAGCATATGAAATGAGCAATTTAACTTAAGCAGCATTAATAATTAGAAAGTAAGTAAATTTCACTATTACAACAATATATGTAATTTGAAATTAAAATTAATTAATATAATAAGGGGCATGATTCAAGACATTTAGTCAACTGAAGTTGGGCATATCCTTATAAAACAAAACTCAAACTCAGTGTGTTGCATCTTTTCATTCATTTTCATTTATGTATTTTACCAACCTCTTCTTTTTAAAATATAGGTATCTAATTGTTTATCTTCTAATTATCTTGAATTTATTAATTACCAAAATTAAACTTGTTCAAATAACTCTTTGTATGAACATCATATCCAATATAGATTTGAAAGAAATTGAATATAGTTTTTGTTCTAGAATTTCTTTGGTATTATGTGACTTTTGAAAGGTACTAGTTAAATTTCCCAATATTATTTTACTTTATTTAATGTTTTAGGATAATGAGCTTCCTATTAGCTTTTCCAAAATTACATTGTTTTGCCCCTCGACGTGGATTCCTGTACGTGGTGAGGGGACCTCCCAGGAAGGGTTTGTTTTTTCGATTACTTTCTCTGGGAACTAAACCTCCTCCCACGTGTTTGCCGTGCGTGGCGACCCGT
>NW_013671611.1:0-7699 GCF_000517525.1 Limulus polyphemus
TATCTATTTTTGATTAATTTTTCAATGTAATGATTAATATAAACAGATATACCATGCAGCATGACTTAAGCTACTATATAAGAAAAATAAGTCGCGTGTATCCAATGCAGTTTTCTCCAGAAGCAACTTTTCTAACGCTTATAGAAAAGCCCTATTGGCCAGTACTAAATACAACCTCTACATAAAATGGCAGTTACTATAATAAGCACCACACACATTCATATTGTAAAATCCAGAGAACAACGTTTCATCATGTGCTTTCCTTATCATCCTATGATTTGTCAAATGGGAGACACAGCAATTGGAATAATTGGTACTGAAATTGACACTTTCGACTAGGATTGGCTAAAAGTTTTACAACTGAGGTTTAACACGCCCAGACGCAGTTTTATAAAGAAAACAGACTAGAAAAAGGTTTAGATACCAATCATAGATAGCATGACCAGTGCTGAGGTGAAAAAAAAATCTTCTTAGAGGAGCTTATTTACAGTCGGAAACGTATTTTAGGAAATTTTTCATTAAATTCCTCTTTAAACTTCATTAAAGAATACAATTTTGTACAAATAATTGAATTTTATGCTACTATTTATAAAAATAAAATCAGAAATCCATTAAAAGATAAGTTCTCTATCATTTTTTCAATTCACAAATGATTTTGCTCTCACACTTGCATTGCCTACTAAGAAAGTTAGTAGCCGGTAGTCATCGGGTTAAGAAAGGACTTGTATCGCTGAAGTTCCTCGGGAATAATTTTTACGGGAAATTAACAAACGATCAGAGACGTAACACCAGTAATGTTAGACTCGACAACAAGAATTTAAAAAATGACTTTAACCCTCCTAATCATTAAGAAAAAACACTTTTTTAAAACTAAGTTTCGCTGTTGTAGCTTCCTCGTGGCTTATTCAAAATCTGATTAATATGAACAGACACATTAACTTATTAACTCATTTTTGATGGAATATCTAAATGCTGAAAAACACCTTCTTGTATATTTTAAACTATAACATCATACTTTTCCAAGGTGACTTGCACTACTTGACTGTTGGTAATTCTCATTAGAAAATAAGGGACTTTATGTATTTGAGATATCACCTGACCTACCAGTGGGAAAAAAATGGCTATCTGCACTCTTATGGTGTACACAACCTTTTATATCTCCTACGGGAAGGCAAGGTGAATGAATAACACAGATCAATCAATAGGTAGCAAGAGTGAAAGGGAATTGATTCTTTTATTGACCAACGTGTTACATAACAACTGCACACACACACTCTAATATTTATTTTATTTTGAAAAATTATATTTTAATACAAGAAGGTAGAAAACGCACGGTATACCTACACACCGCACATCATTTACCATTTGTTTGTGTTATAATTTGTTCTTTTTTTTCTACTTCAATTTACTCCTACCAATATGGTCTCTATGACTTTCCCAGCGGCGGAATGAACGGGTGGATAACTAGACACTGCCCAGGGCTTATGGCTCATAGGGACCTAAAATATGATTGGTCAAACTAATTTTTTAATATATATCTAGCTAAGTAGTAAATTCGTATTCGATTTTATTTCCCTTCTCAACTATGTCGTAAATTGGAGTATTATAGGTAAGCCATACAAACTCAAGTAGTAGAAGTAGTTTGTAGTTAAGCATAAAGCTACACAATGGTCTATCTGTGCTCTGTCCACCACGGGTATCGAAATCCGGTTTTTAATGTTGTAAGTCCACAGATGTACCGCTGTGCCACTGAGGGGCTACAAACCTAAAATATTGTTTGTTTGTTTAGAGCGAAGCCTCATTGGACTATCCACTGTGTCCACCGCAAGGAATTGAATATCGGATCTTACCGTTGTCCCACCAGAGGACCTCAAAATCTTATAGCACTACATATAACTGTGTAATTTTAATATCATTATTAATGCATCAAACATAACATAAACTTTTCAACTTAAAAACTCATTACAGTTAACGTTGAGAAGGTGTTTACTAATGTCTTTTTCTGAAAGATAGAGCACTAACTCTTCAAATACTATGCAAATATAGGTTTATGTTTACTGTGGTGAGTAAAAGACAACTAAAAACATCATACATAATATTTTTGTGTGCATTTCTGAAATAATTGGTTTATATTTCGTCAGATATTAAAGAAAGAACATGTTATAAAAAAGTGGAACGATTAAAAAGGAAGAATGTATTTATACAAGATCATCATATTGAATAAAAAAAGAAGTGTCTTATGGCGCACGTTGGAAAAGTTAAATGAAACCATGATAATTATATTTTTGACGCACATGTGGACAATAGTGAAATTAGAAACAGATGAGGTTTAGTAACTATATAAGTAAATACTTGGTTGAAGGGGAATTTGTGTATCGTTTTTCTCAAGTTACAATTTAAAATTAGTTTCAAAGGGCTCAAAATTATTTATTACCCGGAAAAGCCGAACGGTCTCAGTCCGCCCTCTACATATTCTAATGTGTGAAGTGTTAACTGAAGTAAATTATTTGACATATTTGATGAAAAAAAATTACATACCAGTATTTCGACTTATGTTTTCATCAGGGTATAAATTAATACGAAAATTGGTACTTCTCTTAGAAAATTACCCATATCTATAAGTATTGTACAAAACAATCACACTGTGTGACCTCACGACATCACATACGGATAATAATTTCAGTAGTAGATTTCAACTTTTTAATATGTTTTGATAAGGCTATGATATAGTTACGTCACTGCTCGTTTGGACAGGCCTGGCATGGCCAGGTGGTTAGGGAGCTCGACTCGCAATCTGCGGGTCACGGGTTCGAATTCCCATCACACCAAGCATGCTCGCCCCTTTCAGCCTTGGGGGCGTTATAATGTGACGGTCAATCCCCAGTATTCGTTGGTAAAAGAGTAGCTCAAGAGTTGGGGGTGAATGGCCTTCCCTCTAGTCTTTCACTGCTAAATTAGGGACGGCTAGCGCAGATAGCCCTCGTGTAGCTTTGCGCGAAATTCAAAACCAAAAAACCTTTGTTACTATTAGGTATTTATAAATAGGGGAATAATTATAAAATTACATACGAATAAAATCAATAAATTGTATGATACATTGTTAGAAAAGAACAAGCATCGTGTTTGTACATACTGTATTAATTTTTCAAAATTAGACCAGAGTTCTATCAGTGAGACCAATTCAAAGTGGTCAGTTGTTTCTGTTTATTGCTGGTTTTTAATAATTCTATTAAAATTTTCTTTCGGAGTAAGATTATCCATTTGCGAGGGTTTTGATTTTGAAATAAGGCTATTCATGTGTTTGATGACGTGGGTTTTGGCAGTGTACAAAGACGGCGTTATTTGTATCTAAGTTATCGTTGTTTCAATCCTTAATTTAGCATGTTAATTTTAGTATCCACTATACTGATAGTGTCATTGAATGTATTTTGTACTTGTGTATCGTTAATTATTCTTATGCTTAACATCTTTATTCTTAGAATATAGGAGTCTTTGAAGTGATGCAAATTTATGTACAACTTAGCTCCAAAAATGTCGGAATTAATGTATTTCTGGTGAAGCATTTGCAAATTATTCTACTTTTCAAGTCCAACAGCCTAAATTCCATATGTTTTACTCAACAACCAGAGACTATTTGTTTCATCTGTAAGCATACGAGAAATTTAATATAAAATTAAACTATACTAAACCTTAAGCTGATACTCCAAGACCAATTGCTTTAAACAATATATGCCTCAGAGTTATAAACATACATACATACATATTTCAAAAGTTATTTTATATTCTTAATGATGAAATTATTTCACTGTTTTAGATAATAAAAAAAATGAAATTAAAAGGGCTGTTCTTACAATAACTGAAAAGGATCTGAGAGTCTCAAGAGCAGCAACATTTGGAGCAATAAGGAAATTACAATTAGTAATTTCTGCCTTTGTTTTTTAGTAGTCTCTTACCTTTATTTCACAGTGTTCTTCGTCAGGTTTGTCTCTAGTGTAAGAATCATGCAACCTGCTACCTCAAACAGGTTATACTCCTACATGCACTGCTGCATATTTGTTCACCATATGCTCCACAAAAAACACACATATATATATATATATATATGTTATTTTACATGAATAATGAAACTGTCACTATAAACTACTAGGCAGAAAAGATAAAAAAAACAGAAAAATCAAACTCTGTAAATTCTTTAAATATATATTAGCTGAGGTACCCATTAAGGAGGAAAAAATTAAATTCCTAATGATCTCATTAGATGCTAATTGCACACCCTGCTTTGTAAAAGTTAATAATTCACTCAATTAACTGATTAAGTGCTTGTGTTTTTTGTTTTATTATCATTATTATTCAAAGCTAAACGTCTATAAAAGAGTGGAAATGTGCCCTATTTTAGGGTGTGTGTTTATTTTATTTTCCTTTTCAGATAAAAATTCTTAAACAAGGTAACCCAGACATATGGTCAAATAGTTTCCAGTTACCATTCAGAAAAGTTAGGTAATCGATATAGCCAACTCTGGGTAATCCAAGCCAAAGGTATATAAAAAGTGGAAATGTGGGTGCTCGATTTTAGTGTCTTTTTTTTTTTTTGTCTCCCTTTCGGGCAAGAATCCCAAAATAAAATAGCCTACGTACAGCCAGTTACCATACAAAAAAATTACGGTAATCGAGTCAGCTAACACTTGATGATAGATACTAACACACACATAATGGAATCGTCTATATACTTGTTTTTGGTATCTCATCTTTATATGGCTGACCTCTATTCTAACTTGGTTGTTTTTGTACATTTGAAATATTTTGTTCAAACATTAGTACGTTTTATATTGATTACACTTTTCAATAATACAAAACTTCAAATTATTGGCATTTTATTATTTTACACACACACACATACACATGTTCTTTTTTACTGTTTTTCTTTCTGTTAATGTATGCCATATGTTATAAAATATTAAATTGTCTAAAAATACAAGCTCAAGTGAAAGTTGAATCTATTTTTAGGTGACACTGCAACGTGGATATTTAATTTTTCCCACCATATACCTCTTTGACTTTAGCTCTTCCACGCCCTCCAGTGGCACAGCGGTATGTCTGCAGACTTACAACGCTAGAAACCGGGTTTCGATACCCGTGATGGGCAGAGCACAGATAGCCCATTGTGCATCTTTGTGCTTAACTACATACAAACCTGTTTGTTATTGTTTACCACACAATGTAGCCTGAGACATATGCAGTGCCAAGTATCTTCAAATGTTACAGGATGCTAACGATGTGTGAGCTGGCAAGTCTGCAGACATACCGCTGTGCCACTGGAGGGCAAGAAACAGATACTTGCCAGTTCACAATGACATTATAGAAAGGAAACTTGAATTGATGGTAGGGCCATCGTGTAAAGCTAATCACAAAATAGCTCTTTAGACATTATTTAGTTTTCTTGCATCATTGTATGTTATTAAATTATAAACTCTGCGTGCTGGTGAAGCATTGTAAACCAGTCACGTGGTAATGGTGTCGTTCTGATTAAATGTGAAGTTTCTCGATAACTAGGAAACGTTGCATTTAAACAATCTGGCTCATGGTTTCAGCTTCAATAGTTGAGTAGTGAAGAGCCAGTAAAAGTAATCGCCTTGTGTTAGTAAACAATAAGTATACACATTGTGTTTTGTATCATTGAAAAATAAAAATTCTTTATTTTGTACTTCACATTGTTTCCAGTCTCATTATTTTATTTAACATCGACTCACTTAGTTAGAGATTTAGTAATACTCTGTAATCGATATCTTAAGTGGACCTCCTATTAATTTGTAGTCCTATCTGATATAGCTCTGCAGTTAATTCAATTTTACCAGGATACACCACAAAATGGATGAGTCAGAGAAGATTTTGGTGATATAGGATATCATTATTGCAGAGTTTGTTATAGCTTCTGGGGTGTACATTACCTTTTACTCCTACTCTCGTGTGATTTAAGTTTTTAAAAACTTCATAATTAAAAAATGGCATTTTTCATGACTAAAATAACTTACAACCAAGAGGAAAAGTTGGCCCCCTCAGAGGAGAACTGTCAGAATCTGGTGCACCCAGAATAGCTGATCAAGTTTTCCCTCTAAGGAAACATGAACGGAGGATCGTCATGGTGGAGTGGTTGATGGGGCAGTCTTTATGAAACTCCCTGACTTATGCCACCTAGAATAACTCAACCACCAGAGAGCAATGGAGAGAGATAGAGCCATTCCACCAGCAGATGAGAAGGTTTAATGTTTTGGTGACATTTGCCGAACATAAAGCAAACTGCACAAAAAGTTAAATCTTATATCCAGGGAACATGACTAATCAACAAGACAACATAAAAGATTTACCTAAAAAACAAAAGTGAAGCCATGTACAGGAAATAAAAGGAATTAAATCTATTAAATTTAAATATTTTGTACTTTAATCTTAAGTTTCGAGAATATATATTTAAATTTACATTTTATTTCGAAATATCACTTTCAAAAAATTTAATTCTGTATCAAGTTTAAAGTTAGATAATATTTCTCTTCCTTCTTTCTTTTGTTAATAAATCCCTATTAATCTTATTAGATGCTAATTGCATTCCAAATTTTATGGAAGGTAGTAGCTGACTCATTTAGCTAATAAAAAAAGAAGCTTATGTACACCGTCATAAAGTTTCCAGTTACGATATTAAAATGATAGTGATCAAGCCAACCAAATGTCTATAAAAAGGTGGAAATGTACCCTATTTTAGGTTCTTTTTTTATCTTCCTTTTTGGGTAACAAGTGTAAAATAAGACAGCTTCCAGATGTCGATATCCTATATTCGTACTTGAACATCTGCCACAAGTTACTTTATAAACAATGTTTTTACTACGGCATAAGTCACATAGTCTATATTTAGTGGCTTTGCAGTTATGTATCATAAATCTTATTTCTTTATTGTGTGCTGAACTTATTATTACTGATGTAAGGGAGATGTCTGGTTTTTGTACTATTTTAATTTATAGATAAATATGATCTTTTAATTATTCTTTTCAGTCTTGTGGTGATATTATCACTTATACATAGAATCATCCAAGTAACCTGATCTTTACGTGCGCTTTCTTTATTTCTGTGACTCAAGAAAACATGTCTGTTTTCTTTTTACATATAAAATTATTTGTGTGTTGTGTATAAATTCTCGTGAATAGGCATTTTTAAAGAGTCATTAGGATTTCCCTAACTTCCTCCCATACTTCTTTTTTATTACAAATTTTATCAATCCTATGGAGGTAGCCAATAACGACAACTCTTTTTACAGCATGGGGATGATGAGAGTGGAAATGCAAACAAAGAGCTTTAGTAGATGGGTTGCTGAAAATATCAGTAATGATTTCCCCATTCCTGACATAAATTGTAGTATCTAGAAACGGTAAATTTATACCTAGTATGGTGTACGAAAATGTAAAATTTATGAATGGATTAACGGTATTCAAGAACTCATGGAAACTAATAAAAGACTCTAAATTAGTGTTCAATACTCCGAATAAGTCAACTATGAATTTGTACCACATTGATGGGCCAATATTCCTTCCTGTTTTTCAAGAATTAAGTGCTTTCAGTTCATAAGGGTTGAAATATCTTTTGATACTGTTACGACATCGGGGTCACGTGACGCTAGTAACACGTCATTGACTTCTAGAAATATCCTGTTCCTTCA
>NW_013671611.1:7776-52807 GCF_000517525.1 Limulus polyphemus
CGAATGCTCTAGCATTTACTTGATATTGGGTAGTCTGGTATATAAAAGAGGGTGACAACGTGACGGAATAATGTGTGTGTAGGTAATGAGTAATTGAACTGCAGTGAGAGAGACGTATTGTTGAAGTTAACGTTCATTATTATAGTTTGTTCTAGCGCGACTGTTGAAAATAAGTGTATCGTAAAGTTGTATTCGGAAAGAATAAACCAGTTTTAGTAAGTAAGGACTTGTGTCGCTAAAGTTTCGTCAGAACGAAGTTACGGAAAATCAATTCAACTGCTCTAATATCTCTTGTTTATTTTGCTGTTCGAGCTGCCATTGTTGTAGGTTTTCTTGCCACTGCTGTAATCTTTCTTCTTGTTTCTTTTCTTTTTCCTCTAATAACTACTGTAATCTCTCTTCTTGTTTAATTTCTCGTTCTTCTTGTTTCTTTTCTTTTTCCTCTAACAACTGCTGTAATTTCTTTTCTTGTTTATTTTCTTTCTCCTCCGACAACTGCTGTAATCTCTCTTCTTGTTTCTTTTCTCGTTCTTCTTGTTTCTTTTCTTTTTCCTCTAACAACTGTTGTAATCTCTCTTCTTGTTTAATTTCTCGTTCTTCTTGTTTCTTTTCTTGTTTTTGTATTGCTGCCATCAAGTCTGCTAAGCTGTAGTTTGATTTCCGCCTCTCGTTTCCATTTTTCTTCTCTTTTTTTTTCCTATCCCACTCTGACACCAATTTGTTACGTCTCCGTTTGTTTTGGAGGAAAAAGAAAAGAAACAAGAAGAGAGATTACAGCAGTTGTTGGAGGAAAAGAAAAGAAGCAAGAAGAGAGATTACAGCAGTGGCAACTAGAACAAGAAAGGAAACAGGAAGAAAGATGATGGTGTTCTAATCTAGATACAGCTGGATTAGCGAACTTGTGGAAAATTGATAGCCCCTGACGAAGATGTAAAAGCGAAATATTGAGCTGATAAAGATACATTTTGGAGATTTAGGTCGTGATTTTATTTACATTTATAGAAATGGAATTGTTTCATTCTAGTTGCTTTTCTGTCTTTATTGTTCTCTAGAATACAGTATCTACTTTGCTCATGGGAATTTTGCTTCAACTTTGCACATTGTGTAGAAATGATTCAACGACAGCACTGTTCTTTACTGTCTGAATATATGACATCTGGAGGATACAACTTTTGTATGTTATTACTCATCACTTATACGTTGAACCCAGGTTCTCTGTTTCTACAGGAGATATGGTTCTATGTTCAGTTTTACTTGGTTGTCGTCGTGAATGTTGAACAAATACACATCGAGGGAGGAAAGCTGATGATCAGTTCACAAGTCCAGTAAAAAGCCGATTGTCCAGTGTAAACACTGCTTTTTTCTCCTTTCTTTTATGAATAGAAATTGTTTTACACTTTACATCACCTTTTCAGTCTATTTATTTCTAACAGATTAAAACTCGGTCGTTTAGTTAAATTCAAATTACTTCAAAAACTTCATGCCCGATCCTCCTGTTACACAGTAGACCTATCCGATACTTGTTTAGAATTTAGTTTACCTAAGAATACCGTATATGGAAAAAAATGTAACTTACATGATTTTTTATCATAAATATTAGGGAGGCCCATAGGGAGGGAGACATCGGGCCTATCATGGCCAGGTGGTTAGGGCGCTCGACTCGCAATGTGAGGGACGTGGGTTTGAATCCCCGTCCCACCAAACATGATCGCCCTTTCAGCCGTGGGGGTGTTATAATGTGATGGTTAATCCCACTATTCGTTGGTAAAAGAGTAGCCCAAGAGTTGGCGGTGGGTGGTGATGACTAACTGCCTTCCCTGTAGTCTTACACTGCTAAATTAGGGACGGCTAGCGCAGATAGCCCTCGTGTAGCTTTGCGCGAAATTCAAAACAAACAAACAAACTGTTGTATTTTTAATAATATGTGTGCAAAGTTTTTAATTTAATAACATACAATGATACGTAAAAAACTAAACAAATGCTTACAGTTATAACTAAATACTTCAAAAAGGATTATTCTACTTTTTTCCACAAATATCACGTTTACGAATTTTATGAGTTTTTTAATTGACCAATACAGGAAAATAGGCATATCGTTACTAAAACTTTTATTCACCTAATTTTATAAATGCCTTGAATGACAATATTTGCATATTAGAAAATATTATTGTATTGACCAGTGACAGAACTGGAGTGATTAGCATTACACGATGGTACTAATTCAATTTTACCATAATGGAACTGTGAATTAACAAACACTTTTCAAGTTAAGAATGGATTTTCATAACCATAACTCAGAAGTTTTAACAAAATTTGGTAAATGGCGTATTCTTTACAAATCTTTTCTATAATCACATCTTCGATAATAATACAAATATAAAACATTATATACTATATAATCTATTTTTAGAGCCAATCAGGCGCTAAAGGGTGGAACATCAGTTTGATACTTTTCTACCTGCGTGTAATATTCGCAAGCAAATCATCCACAAAGGGGCCGTCGTTACACTAATTACAGGAGCTATCAAGAAAGTATTCTACACAGTTGCACCTACAACAAAATGAATAAATCACTTAGCATGTCATCCTCATATGTTCTGTCCCCATGACATAGATAAATCAAGAAAAAAAAAAAATTAGTGATACATATATGTTTGAGTGTATGCGAAGTTTAGTTAGTTCTATATATATGAAATGGATCAGTGCAGCTTACAGTATTCAGTGTTTATTAGTCAGCAAATGCTAGTTTGGCTGAAAGGGTTTATTTTAGATATACTCTAAAAGCTAATCGTAATCAGACCAGTACTTATACTCCATAATAGTAAAGTTACATTTAATGAGGCTATTGTCAGTTGCTAACTTGTAAGATTACAGCACAGAAAATTTATTTCTGGTGTGACAGATTGACTTATTTAAACCAGCCAAATAAGAGAGAAACTAATAATCATTAAAATTATGTCAATCGTCTAGAATTAATACAGTGTTATAGTTAGTAACTTTTCAAAATAATGTTATTACACCTGTACAGTTCATAACTACGTGAGAAGTAAGGCTGATAAGTGATATGCTAGAGTAAAAGTCAATGACGAAAATTCTATGAATTAACAGCTGTTAACACCGTTGAATAGCGTGACACGACACTTAGAAATTATATAATTGGTGAGAGAGGTGACTTACCATGCTTCATCTTCTAACAGACGAGGAGGGGATTAACTAATAAGAATTAAATAGGTGGAGTATTTTACTAATTATTATTCTACATCGCAATAAGACTGATATTAATTATTATCATCCTTATTGTAATCTTATATCTCACAAACTAACACTCTGCAGATCACTCTTCGCCAGCATAAGTTATATACCGTAAGAATTGATACTAACTTTATTACTAGTAAATCCATCTGATATAACATACTTGAACAGACGGATTAGTATAAAAAAAGATAGTAAAAAAATCTAAATAAATTTCAAACTGAAACTCATGGGCTGCCTTCAAGTGGATTCTGGAGAGAAAATTCCAGATCAAAAACTAGCTAGTTTCAGTTAGTGCAGAAAATTGGACGACCAGATAAAAACAAAACTGGATGTATAACACTTTGTTCTAAGTTTTGGCTAACCTAAGGAAAGACTTTTGAGCAATTCTGGGTTATTGCCACAGTTCTTCTTAATGCTAGAATACCACTAGAAAATATCTAGACACTCTTACATAACCCTTTCTGTTTTCCGTAAATGCAGATTCTCCATCAGTGCATATTCCAATATAATTAATCTAAGAAAGATCGTTTATGATGAAAAACTCACTAAGAAGAGAATGAATGATTACCCCTATAGCTCTCCCTTAAAGTGACTGGGTTGGCTCAAGCCCCTACCTTTATGCCCCATAGTACCCCTTCTTCTCTGTCATAAAAATTGTCAACAACAAAGATACACAAAATTTCACACCTTGATTACTGTTAGTTATTAGGAAAGAAAAAAGATTTCAGCTTTAAATTAAAAAAAAAAAAAACTTAGATCGTAAAAATGTTTATAAGACCAATTGAATAGGAATAAAAGAGGGGCTGAACGCTTCTTTTCGATTTCTAACCTATGTGTACCAGAAGCAACTCACAATTTCCAGAGTCTTCTCTACCACAACCCCCACCCCCCCACCCACCCGATAAAAAGCTTGTTTTACAATTCTTGAAAAAGAAACCTGCTATTTTATTGTCCTTTGTACATTACTGAAGAAATGGATATTGCTGCCTGGGTTTTTGAATGCTTCTAATATAATTAAATATTTTTAAACGTTGCACTAGTGATGTGTAAACAGCATAAACGGCTATTTTATGCTGAATTAACCAAATCTCTTATTTAGCTGGCAGCAAAAATAACTAATACACAAAAATAAAACGATAAATACAATAAAAGTTTAATTAGGTAATTGAGGAGAATGAGTTTCAGGAACAACTGATCAGTTTTATCTATAAACTCTGTTCCGCTTATAAAATAAGGCAAAACAATCAGTGGTTTGAAGGGAAACTACCTTGTTTCGTAATTTATAGATTACAAATTATACCCAGTAAGTAACGAGATATAGTGTTTTGGGACAGCCAACAACTACTACTCGGAACAAAACAAATGTATTTGAGCTCCTATTTCTGGAGTGACAAGACTTTTGAATTTGTACGAAACCGTTCGAATATGAAACTATGTGTGTATACGAGTAATAGAAAGAAATGGACAATGTTTCGTTTAAATACCTTCTATTTCTATTTACTTTTCGCTGTGGAATTAACCTCTACTCGTTCCTTTTGCAGCCCGTACCCCCCACCTCCAAGCTACTCAGCGGCAAGTCTTAGGACGTATGACGCTAAAAATCGAATTTTGATAATCATGGTGGACACGGCACAAATAGTTCATTGTGCAGCTTTGCGCTCAACAACAGACAAACAAATAAAGCAGTTGGAATGCTGACGCGACTCTCCACTAACCTATTTGTGGATATATTGTGCATGTTATTTTCCCACGCGAGTTATTATATTTTGTGGTAGATTTTAAAATGTCTATTTTTAAATTTGTACTTTCAAATAATTTATATGTTCCTATAGTCATAGTTGTTCCCCTCGCCACCGACTTTCTGCATCTCCCTTGGGGGTGGGAGTGCTCCACAGTTTAGAGTGCCTTATGTTTTGATTCAATGTAATTACGGAATTTTGACTAACTCATTGTCATCTCCAGCAGTTCTTACCTTATCCAGTGTCTTATGCTTTTATTCAATTTAAATTTGTTTCAAGTAAACCCAGGCCGAAGAGTTAAAGTTGGAATTCAAGACTTAAAGTTGATTATGCTCTGCATTTTATTACTTCTTGTATAAACTTTATTTCGAATGTTAAGATTATCTCTATTTCTCTCTTTCAGTCACAATTTTTTTTCTTTACATAAAAAAATGGCCAAAAAGAGGGTATAACCTCAAGTCACCAGAATAATAGACTGTGGAGATTCTTTAATTTCAAATTTAGTTTGGTAAATACTCTAAGTAGGATGTGAATAATTAGTTACAAAATGATTTCTATAATTTATCTTAAATTACCAAAAGATTTTCTATAGCACACCATGAAAATTTTAATTGAATTTAAGCCCAGAGTCATTATTAATTGGTAGAAAACAACTTTATTCCTCTTACAAAGCAGCTGTAGTGAGGTTTCAAAAGCTGTCCTTCTTCCTCAGAAATGTTTTAACAATTTATAGCATAGTTCAAATAGATTCACATCGTGGCTCTTCATTAGTAAAGATTATAGACATTACTTGCTTCAAAAACTCAATAGATATATGTGGTACAGCATAGTATATCACATTATGTAACTGAAATAAGTATGGTCCTCTATACAATCTCGATATATCCTCCAGAATATTACATTATGATAAGGACTACATCTACTATTCTTGAGATTGCTCTAAAGTCAGATTCAATTTCATATAGATAATCATCTACAGAATCAGTGTTCCACAAAATGTTGAATACATTTGACATTAGAGCCTGGGTATTTTAAAAAATTTTTTTAGTTACTTAGAAAGCAAATTTTGTGTGCAAGATTATCCTGGAACTACATTACTATGTTTGTATAGATACCAAAAGAAATGTGCTCAACAACTATTTTATCAGTGATAAAACCTGATTGTGACTATTGCATTATTATGTTTCTATTGTACAAAACTCAACATGAAACCTAATTCTTGCAGTATTTAATGGGGAACATTTGCCGTTGTTTATTTGTAATTAATAATTATTACAGCTTAGAGTTTATTTAAAGTTCTGTAGTTTTACTTTTTATGCATATTTACTGATTTATAAGAACTTTTTTTTGGTATAAAATGCTCTAAAAATGTCAAAGTAGACAAAAATGAAACATAGTGCAATCACTAAAAACCACAAAGATAAAACTAATGTAGTGGTGCATTTGTGTTATAAAAAGAAATTTCAATTTTTAGCTAGATTTATTTAATCTGTTAAAAAATTATTTGTAAGAAAATTCCTATTTGATGTATTCATAAAGTTGATAAGAAGTTACCACTTTATAGTTAGTCATTATGTAAACTCATAACATAGGAATCTGTATTTGCAGAAAATGAAAAAAAAAAACAGTACAAAACTCTCAAGGGGCAAAATATGTATCCAATCCCTTTTTATTACAAGCTACACAATTAAAAGATAAATGTACCTGAATTTAGTCAAAATCTAAAACTACGATAGAGATTCTTTTCTAGATCCCTGGTAATGGGATCTTGTTATCAGTTATATCTTTAAAACACTTTTCCATTTACTAATCATACATGTCAATTCAGTGTTTTTGACATTAAAGTGCTCTTTTATTTAAACATGAAAATCATTTCTCTGCAGCACATTCTTCATGCAGCTAATACTTAACATTTTCTAACATCACAAGGTAATACTGTAAAAGAAAAAAAAATTAGAGTATGCAATTCTCTGTTGCAATGCCACCATAAATGATGTAATGAAATTGATATTTTTAACTTCTGGGATAATGAAACAAAAGCCCATAAGCAACTGATTAATAGCCAATACTTTCTTGCAGCATAAGCTAATGAAACAAAAAAGATAACTTTTTCTATTAAAAATTCTAATTACAGGCAAAAACTTTGAGCCATAGGTTAAAAATATTATTATTATTTTTTTTTATTTTCTACTACTTCTTAGGTGTACAATAAGAAAGTTAAAATAATATTCAGATCTTTTATTGACGTTACCAACTTCACAACAAAAATATATATATTTTGAAACAACAAGATCAAGTTCTCTAAAAACACTTGGAATTCTAGTTCAATACATTATTTTCTATCAGGTGTTAGTAAATTCAATGGAAATCAGCTTCAGCTACTTGTTTTCTATACATTAAAGTTTAGAGATGGATCTAACAAAAAGTATCAGGATCTGTACTGTTCATCAGTCAGCTAAAGCAAAGACAATCCCCACTCGACTTGGAATATATACCTGAAAAGAAATACAGACAAATACTCACAATTCCTTTCAAGTTTCACACTAAAAATTAAATATAGCCTTTATACTTTTCAATTAGGAGTAAATAAACCTTAATAATATAGATGTTTAATTGTCTTCAATGTAACAGGAAAGTTACAAATTTAAAACATTTTTCACATCATTACTTCGTAAAATGAACCATAAAAAAATTACCTCAAAAAAACAACTATATAATAATCCACATTACTAATTTACAAAAGCATAAAAACTTTCAGTTTATAAACATTAAAATATTGCTGAGGAAATGTTATACATCAACAATAATCTTTACTCTAAGAAACATAACAAAAGCAGACTGTCTTTCCTATGTAAAATTTGTAAAAAGAAAAAAAAAGTGGGTTGTTATGGAAACTGAAGGATCAGTGAATAGGGATAGAATGAAAGTGGGTAGAAAAAAGCCAGAGATGAAATTATCCTGTAACATTGAGAAAAGTGGAAGGTGGTGGAAATGCTGCCCAAAAACCCAAGATAGAAGAGACATACAGTTCACTAAAATAGTCCTATGAAAGAGAAGAAATATGTTACAATGTAACGAAGTCAAAAGGAAAATGATAACAGTAAAAAAAAGGTGATAAGTACACCCTGTACATTGGCTCACTGAAGTGGCAGAAGGATAACAGTAATGGAAAAGAGGGAAATGACATATTATGGATTAATTGATTATGTCTAATTCTTATCTCTTAATAGTACATAAAGGAGTAATTAACCACAACTAAACATTATTTATGATGTGTGACATATTATGGAGTAGTTGGTTATGTCTAAACCATATCTTTTAATAGTACATAAAGGAGTAATTAACCACAACTAAACATTATTTATGATGTGTGACATATTATGGAGTAGTTGGTTATGTCTAAACCATATCTTTTAATAGTACATGAAGGAGTAATTAACCAGATCTAATCATTACAGTCTATGTGGACATGTTAAGTAGCAGTGAACTAAGACAAAACATTATCGTCAGTGTGTTACATGTGAATGAGATCTAAATATTATCTGCCATGTGGATATATTAAGAAGTAAATAAATATAAATGAACATTATCTTTCATGCATATGTGTTAAGGAGCAAGGAACTATGACAAAACATTAATCTTTATGTGAACATGTTAAGTCTATACATCATCGTCAAAGTGTCACAAGTTTAGGAATAATAAACAATATTGAAATATCTCCTATGTATACATGGTAAGGAGTAATGAAACAGAACTACACATGAACATAAATGTACATGTTAAAGAGGAGGGATCTACATTGAAGCATTATATACTGTGTGTACATGTTAAGGAGTAATGAACTATGATAAAGCATTACTATGATAAAGGAGTAAGTAATTATGACTAAACAACATATTCTAAGAGTTATATGTTAAGGAATAATGAACTACATCAAAACATTATATTCTATATGAAAATGTTAAGGAGTAAGAACTAGAACTAAACATTAACATCTATGTGAAAATGGAAAAGAATAATTAACTAAAGCTAAGCATTTTCTTCCATTTGTACATATAAAGAAGTAATAAACTAGATCTAAATGTGACCTTCTAAATGGAC
This sequence comes from Limulus polyphemus, assembly GCF_000517525.1. Taxonomy (NCBI): domain Eukaryota; kingdom Metazoa; phylum Arthropoda; class Merostomata; order Xiphosura; family Limulidae; genus Limulus; species Limulus polyphemus. The sequence goes on from NW_013671611.1 coordinate 16,872, forward strand.
ATGTTAAGGAGTAATAAACCAGAACAAAATATTAACATCTATGTGTTACATGTTAAAGAGCAACTAACTGTAACTAAACATCAGCATCTATGTTTACATGGTAAGGAGTATATATTTAAATATGACCCAACATCAACTTTACGTGTACATGTTAAAGAGCAATGAACTGGAACTAAACATAATATACTATGTGGTATATGTTAAGGAGTAACTATGACTAAACATTATATTCTGTGTGGACATGTTAAGGAGTAATAAACAATGTCTAAACATTAACTCCTAGGAGTTACGTGTAAGGGAGAAATAAATTATGTAAACAGTAACTTCTACATGTTACTTAGTAAGGCAGGGAAGATGAGGCATAAAACAGTGGGAGGAAAGTTGGTTTAATAGAAATGCCATGTATGGAAATAACTGGTCAGGGAGAAGGAAGAAAACCATGGGTAAAATGTTTACATAAGTGGAGCAGGAAAAGTAAAAATATTTTCATTAGGTAGAGAAGTATTCTTAGCGTACTGGGTGGGAAAAGTGCAAAAATTGTCCTCTTCAATGTAAGGCCTGAGAAAACTGCAAAGGAAAGGAGTGGAATGGAAGACAGTAGAGGGTCCTGGCTATCACATCTTCCACATATAAAAAAAGCTTCAGCAAAAATGACAGTAAATTATTCTGTGTAAGCAATCTCTTCATTCACATTAGTAGAGACAGAGTTCATTTTGATTAGTGAAATCATATTGAGCATGTCAAACTTAATCAAACTGAAACTTCAGAGTCGAGAAAAAACAAGATCACAAATTTCAGCAAACTCAAACCATGTCTAAATAAGATTTTGCCATTTGATTTGTCAAGTTTCTGATCTATCAAATCCCAGATCTGCTCAATTGGGTTGAGATTGGGGCTTTGTGAGGGCCATTGCATCACTTAAATGACTCCAACAGCTTCTTTCTTAGCTAAGTAATTTCTGCATAGGTTGGATGAGTGTTTGGGGTCATTATCTTCTTGGTAGTAGAATCCTTTACCAATAATATGCAAACCACTGGGTATACCATGAAGGATCAGTATCTGATGGTACTTGCACTGGTCCATTATTCCATCTATTTTGCAAATATCTCCTGTTGCCTCAGCAGAAAAACATCCCCAAACCTTAACACTACCTCCCCCATACTTCATGGTACGTGTTATGCATTGAAGTAAGTATCTTTCACCTTTCTTCTGCCAGACGTACAACCTATGCTTTGAACCAAATAATTCAAACTTGGACTCATCCATCCATAACACCCTTTTCTAATCATCAACAGTCCAGTTTTTGTACTTTTTAGCAAATTTCAGTCTCTTGACAAGATTTGGAGATTGAAGTAAAGGTTTTTTTTAACTGCTACAGGACCAAATATTCCATTCTTGTCAAATCTTCTTGATACTGTTGATCTGGACACTTTTCTGTCATTTCGTACATGGTTGTTTGTCTCATCCTTGAGATCAATGGCAGTCTTCTTAACATCAGTATCATTGAATTTAGGTGTTCTGCCTCTTCCTTTCCTATTTTCAAATTTATCTGTCTCGGTCTCACAATCTAGGGTATACTTGACAGTGTTTGGGGAGCATTTCAAGTCTGCAGCAATTTGTCGGAGAGTCCAACCAGCATCATATAAAGCTTTTATACAAACTATCTGCTATACTGGCAATTCTCTATGCTTTCTGGGCTGTGGTATGACAATAAAACTTAATATATAGTGTTAAACACTGTTTTTTATCAAGGTATATTTGTAGAGTGCTATTAAGTTGATCTCTTCTAGCATATACCAGTATCATATGCTAGCCTCTTTATATATAGTTAAGACACTGTATGGGGTACCATGACAATTATTTCAGACCTTAAATTTGATTAGTATGTTCATTCAAGCAGGACCCTTATGACATGTCCTTGGTACAAGTATATGGGAATTCTACAGAATCATAAGTATTGTCACTCTGGTTCATTCAGTTGTCAACAGGGATCAGTGAAGCATTACCATAGTGTTGAAATTTACATTCTCTAATGGCATAGAAGAATTAGCCCCATAAAATGGAAAGAATGACAAAATATTCCCTTTTCCTAATGCTTTTGCACAGTACTGTGTGTGTGTGTATATATAAAGTACAAAAATTTGTGTGTGTCTGTTATTAACTACTCTTAGGTCACTGTGTCAATCTCAATCAAACTTTGTGGGATGATAATTTGGAACAAGGGGCTTGTTACTGGGGGCTCACAACTCCCTCCACCACCCATTATTACTGTTATTGAACATTTATTATCTTTGACATGAGTTAACGTTAACTACATTCATATATTGTGCTACATCCTTACAAACACACAAAACTTTATTAAATTTTCTATAACAACATACATAATGTGGTGGAAGGCACACAAACATCTTATATATCTCAGAATGTGCTAGCAATGAAATGCAATGAAAAAAATGGCCACCACTATTGTAATAATTTGAGTTATACCCACTTTCTACTTTGACCAATGATCTTATAACTTCAGCCCATATGACACTTCTGCAGCCAATGACCGTCAATTAATTAATAATGTGAAACACTGTGGAAGGACATTAAGAGGTAGCAGAAAGTACCCCTACTGCCACTATTTTGGCTGCTACCTCTTCCTATAAATTCACACTGACTATCACACAGTGTATACCATGTTGTTGTTTTTTAAGTATATACATATTGAGTTCTTAAAGCTTATACAAAACTTTGGGTGATGTAATAATGAACATGTAATATGTAAAGCTATAAATAAATTATGTGAAAGTTAAGAATTTTGTGTTGTTTATCATAGCATCAACCCCCACATTTTCTTAAGTTCATAACCCGGACAAAGAACGGGTACCTCAGCTTCTATTCCATATTTCACAATTTGTTTGTGTGTGTGTGAGCGAGAGATATGAGATGTGATGCTTAGATAAAAATCTCACTGTTAGATGTAACAGATAAAAAGCGTGTTGTCTTTGAAAACCCAGGATAATAGTAGAATTGTTATTTACAGCTATTTGTATGTGTGTAGAGAAACTTAAAAGAACAAGTTATGTGTTAAAAACAAAAAAAGGTAAACAACCTGTAGACCACTGAATTGTAACAGTTGTCACAATATAGCCTTTGTAACATACTTTCAACTCAATTATGAATTTTTAATGAAAATTAAAAAAAGAAAATTACAATTTGTGATTAGTAATTTCACATAAATCACAACTTAAAACAAATAAATTTCTGTCTGCCAAGATTCTCCAAGAAACTGCTCACACAGCGTGAGATGAGAGAAACAGAGATAAAAAATATATATATAACTAAATTACTAGATGCTTACCAGAATAAAATGTTATCAAATGGTTCAGGTACAAAAGGAACATAATTCTAAGAATTAAGAAAACTTTTTCTTCTGAATCAATAGAAACCAATGAATCTGGAAAAGCAATGACCTTCCACTACTTTCAGTGTGTAAATGACAGAAAACATTCTAAATACGAATGAAATAATTGTCTCAGTATCAAAATTTTAAGTCAACACAACCACAAGGTGTAGTACACATGAAGCTATACTTCAAGTTTCTTTATGTGATTAAGAATTACACCAGCTAATATTTCTTTCACGGAGAAGACATAAGCATAAGAAAATCTGAGTATCAGCTATATATGTGTGTATATGATATGTGAAACATAGTGGTTCATATCCATTTGCACATATGTTTTACCAGAACCACACATATTTCATCCATACAATAGGGAAGGTGCTTGTAGGTTGAAGTTAGTCACTTTCATTTTGATATGCTTCATAGTAACTTTAATTTTGAGTTGGATCCTATTTAGTATGGATGAGGGGGAGGTGGTATGAATGTGCTAAGCACACAAAAACTGTGTGCAGTATATTTCTGAAATCAACTCCAGTACTTGATACTGATTCAGAATTCAAAACAAAATTATAACACACAAAACTCTTAAAATGGTGAACTGAGCCCGATTAAGTTATTTTCTTATATACATATTTCAAAATATGCTTTTAAATGGATAATTAAGATATTAATGAAGTTCCAGCTCACAAAAAAATTCCTTGCACAAGTCAGCTTTCATCTTGATAAACCTTACTTAGCGGTAAAATTATTTGCAACAACTTACAAAAGCTTCAGTGTTAAGATAATTTAGATAAGTTGCTTAAATTGTATAATTCAAATGAGTACATAAAACTTTCAGAAGGTGTCAAAAATTGCATAACTTTGCCACATAAAATAAACAAGGACAGACTTCACCATGCCCATTATCTAGATTTTGAGATTTCTACCATTATTGTAACAATTATCAAGATAAGTGTATTTGTAACACAAACTGAGATTTACAATGTCCTTATGATTGTTTAGAGTTTTTTTCAACTTAGAGGTTCATTCCACAAGCAACATAAAAACCCTAATATTAAGAGAAAAACAGAGCTAAAGTACAAAGTTCTAGAAAGATTGTTTCAACAATAAAGTTTTGTAAAAACCTACCATCATGGAATTCTGTCTCCCAGCATACCCTTCTGGGAAGGAGAAGAAGTCAACATTGTGATCAAGTCTTCTGTGGCCACCAAACTCTTCAGAATCAGAATCCAAAGCTATTTTATATCTTTTATTATATTAAAGACAAATTTCGTTTTAACTGTGAATTATTGAAAATCACTTTTTTAATTTTGACATTCAATTACTTAAATACATAACCACTTAAATTTCATCTTAATATTTGATAAAACATTACTTAGTCACTGCAGTAAATGCTGATATCACACACTAAATATTCTGTAAGTAAGCATAATTACTCTGTTCAGTCTAATTACACTAAATAATTATCAGATATTAAGCTTTTTCTACTTCATTAATTTTCAGATCACAATGAAGAGTTACACATCAGTACTTAAGATTCCATAAATTATTAGGAATCATTTTTCCCTTATTTCTTCTTTTTGATACTACTTCTCTTAAAAATAATATACAAAATTTTCTTAGTGTTGTCTTTCATCCTATAAACTCCAGGCATCCATATTTCAACAGTTATCAAAAAATTTGTTACATCACTTACCCCTGAATGATGAATGTTTTTTAATTGAAAAATATGTCCATTTTTTGTTTGCATTGTTATCAGCATGGTCCTGCTCTATAAAAGCAAATTTCACAAAATTTGAATTCACATTGTGCTTTTAAAGTTAATCATTTTAACTTCATGCATTAGAGGACTAACTCATTTCAGGAAACAAAATTCTAGTCACATTATCCCCTGAAATACTAGGTTCAACTGATTTCCTTTTTCTCAATTTAATATAATGGAAAAAAAACCATTCAATGTAGAATAATAAGGGAAAATAGATGCCAGTATTAATAGTTAAAAACTGACATTGTTAATCATATTGATGTTTTAGACTTAAAATAGAGAAAAGAAACATGTTAACTGGTAACAGCATAAAAAATTAAACCCATCCTGCACCTATCAGCTGTTAAAACACATACAAGTTGGAATCGAAGCATTTTATATTATTCAGGATGAGATTTCTTATTCACAAGCAATTTATATATCAGAGGTATTTGTTTTTCATGGTTTAACTAGTCTGTAAAGTACGTTATTATGTTTCCAAAATATCATTAGTTGTTTCAAGGAAATAAAATGAATATAGGTTTGAAAAATTATGTTCTGGTAATTTGGAGCCATGTGTAATCTTTTATGATGGCAAAGAAGAAAAAATTTTTTTCCACACTGTGTGGAGAGAATTGTAAAGTATAGAATTATCATACTACTATTTTATTTAAGATTAAAATAAAGTTCATCTTTAAGCTATCAAAACTAGATGCTGCATAATGAATAAGAAAATGTAACATGCATTACACAAAACATATAACCAAAGTAACAATTCTTCAAATTCACCTTTCAAAGCTTTGTTAACAGCCACTCTAGACTTCTTTATTGCTGTCATTTGCTACTTGTAAAAACTATGCTTAGCAAATGTAAAAATTTGAAATAATTGTTTCACATTACTTAATCAAATTTCTTAATCTAGCCAGCTTATTTTGGAAATGATTTATTTTTTCCATTTCTTATTATCATTTGAGAATACTTAGTGTAGGCCAAACCAAATTCAAATTATTAGAGCTTCAGCAAAGTTTGGCTATTTCAACTATCTAAGGCTGAGATATTATCTGACTTTTAACCTACAAAATGAAACAGGCATTATAATATATAACTAAATATCTTATCAACTGTGAAGTATAATTTGATGATAAGCCTAAGAAAATTCTCCATCATCTTGTATAATGAACTCAGATTTGGTTTTTATCCAAAAATGAAGGTCCATTTCAATAATCTCAATATTTTGTAGCAAGCATATTTCATTGACGTATATGTGTGTTTTACGGAACAGGAAACTATAGTTTTTTTCATCAATATTTCAATAATGAAAAGTACAAGTGTATGGCTAAAATAAAAAAAGGGATTTTCAATACAGAAAATTGTATTCCTAAAGATGCTTAGACAGATTAATCTCTTATTAACCTTCAGTCCACAGTGTTGATCCATCTGACCAATCCAGTTTCTGCAAAGCTGTACTAAGTAATGTTTACTATAATTCTAAATTTACTGAATATACCTTCTTGAAATTTGGCCAACATTTAATATATATTATATACATCTATCATATACAATAAACTAATTTTTTGATAAAACATGTATTTGTCTGTGAAATTACAAAGACTTTACTGAGTCAGTCCAAGTGAAAGGTGATTTTCATAATAGGAATAAAAATACTAAGTTTTTACATTTGATTTTCATAACCTATAGAACCTCATGAATAGATAATTATTTTCTGTAAAACTTTATTCCTTATTTTCTCTACTTTAACACTAACTATGGCAAATTCATCAACATAAATTGAAATGAAATATTGAAAAATATGAAATAAAATCAATAATACCTTTTCTATATAAAATGACTGCAGATTGTGACAGACATTTACAATTACCATATTGGCCCAATTATAGGGGGATCTTGAATATAAGGTGACTCCCATTTTCAGAAACATCTGGCACACATGCAAAAACAGATGCTATCTGGACATTCAGGAATGTGACAGGTTAGAGTAGGTGCCTGTGATCAGCTGCGATTATAAGGCAACTATGAATTTTACAGCCTAATTATTATTAAAAAAAAACACACCTTATAATCAGGCCAATACGGTATTCAGCTTAACAGCCTCAGCTATCTAACCTTTTCACCAGTGAAATTACAATCATATGATGCAGTTAGCTTGAACTAGTCTTTCAATTTCTTTTCTTTTTGTTATTTTACCACTCAAATGTCTAATTTTTACATTTTAGTTACTCTTCTTAATGTCTATAGCAATAAATAAATAAAAAATACACAAAAACAGAATTTTGTATTCACATTAGAGTTGAAGATCATTTAAATAATTTGTACTCAAGGGTATACTTTCATACCAATTGCTTTTTCATACTATGTTGGTTCTCCACAAAATTATTTATGTTCTTTTCAAGAATGTATTTTAAAACATAAAACATATGTCAAGCACTAGAATAGAAAGTTCCAAAAACTACTATAATTTAACTGGTTTTCTAACTAAGCTATAAATGGTTTAATAAAAATCTGTTAGATGCTCAAAGCAGAAAAATGTGATTGAAAACAATGAAACTGAGATTAAGTATCTACTTAAAGGTAGCAGAAGGAAATACCAATATAAGGAATCTTGTAAAGGAAAAGTTGCTCTCTTTAATGGCTATAAATAATCCAATGTCAGGGAGAATTTGTGACATTTTTTTTGAAAGACAATGACATGAAATGGGCATGTCATGTTGATTTGAGATTTTTTATATCTCAGTAAAGCAAGAAAATTGAAGGTTCTAACTTTATATCTTAGCTTGTCAGTATTTATAGTGCATTTTCAATTAGTTAGACACTATAAATCATGGAAAGAGAAAGAAAATATAAAAATGGGCAATTTGGAGAATGTCACATAACAGAGAAGAAAAGATTGAGAATTTTTTAATACTTCTTTTGAAATACAAATATTAAAATGTATATAATATTAAATTATAAATGATGTTCTGATGCCAAGTTCATTGACGTATGTTGGATAGAAACTGGAGCTTCTATAACATATTCCCAACTAAATAAGCCTAAACAAATAGGAAAATTCATTATCATTTGTGATGATTCAAACATGTATTCTCTATCACACATTTTTGAACATATATAAACATTATATTTTTTATTTACTGAAACAATAAGTACTTAACCAATTGTTAAACCTGAGATAATAAATTAATCATGCTTTAACAGTAATATTCAATATGGAAGACTGAAGTTTTTGTTCTCTTTTTCTCTATGTTTGTGAAAATTCAAGCATGTAAAGTTTGAAAAAAAATACACACATTACTATACTAAAAAAACTCAATTTTTTAAAAACAACAATTATTTTTTTATACAATTCTAAAAATGAGACTGTTTCTAGTCTCAAAATTACAAAATATAAATAGCTTACTGTACAGGATAAAAAAATAGTAAAAAACCCGATGAGACTGGAAAACAGTCTCACACACTCTACATATTTCAAAGTATATCACTGCATTATCCTCAGGAATTGTGTAAGAAATAATCACTGTTTTGAAAAATTGAGTTTTTTAATATTGAACATTACACAAGTGCCAAGGAATTTTAAAACCCAATACTATGTTTGATGATTAATAGTGAATTGGACATCATTTAAAAAAACAGAAATTAATTTCAAACAATATAACTTTAGAAATAAATTAATTTTTTTAATAAGTAAATAACTTTATCAACACTAATAATTCAGGAACCTATTAACAAAAATAGAGAAAAAATCATTTATAGTTATATATTTTAAACAGAAATTATGTGATGATTTAGCACTACCTTTCCCAATCCATAAGTTTTCAAGAAAATATTTTCCCCATTAAATCAATTCAACCTATAGTTAGTTTTAAATATAATAAATCTATAGGACCTCTTATCTTCAACTCTAAAAATTCATTGAAGAATTTAATCCAACAGAAGTTGATAAATTGCCTTGTTACTGTAACAATAATGACTTTAAGTACCATTTTCACAATCATATAGTAACAGGTAATTTGGATGTTAATAAAAACAAGAATTACAATCAATATTGGGAAAAGGCACAAAATTCAAAATATTAAAAAAGACTAAAAAATGTGAAATCTTAAAGATAACTACATAACTACATTAGGTGATAGGTGGGCATGACAAGGGAGGGGTTCTCATTTTCTGTTTGATGGGTCTGTAACGAAATAAGATTGAAGCCTATAAAAATGATGCTTTGCCTGAGTGATGACAATATTATAATGAGTAATTTACATTAAATTTTGTACTTCTTGAAGGGGTGTAAATAAATCAGAGAAGAGAGGATGCCTAGAGAGAAAATACAGGATTTTTTTAATATTGCTTTATAGAATTAAAAACTTAACACTTATAAACTATTAAAATATAAACAAGTGGCTACGTTTTTATGCTATACTTATTGGTATACCATGATATGAAGGTAGTTTGATTAAATATTGAATGTAATTCACTAAAACCTCATGACATGTGCACAATAGTACGCTCGTGGTGATAGGGTTAATGGGTTCACCACTAGGACTAACCCTTGCAAACCTGCTTATCATTATGAGCAGTAGTGGCTAGACATGACTCCTGCAGAATTTAAGCCAACCCTTTACATAAGATATGTAGGAAACTTACTACTACCATGCACAAATATTTTCTATTAAAAAAAATACTTTAAAGGATACTTTCCTGGGATTTCTACTCCAATCTTATAATCCGGGAAACTTTGGACTGGATGAAAGTTCAAAATAAAGACAAGACCAGCTCTTTCAAATACTACAACTTTATCATCCTGATGCTTCCAGCTCACATAGCCCTGTGTGGGGAAAAAATCATATCAATGAACTAATAATGTATTCAAAACATTTAAACATAGGTAAAACAAAACAGGGATTTTATAGTGATGCAATTTTACAAGATAGGTGTATAGTGTTGAAGATAATTATGGAAATTGTGAATAAAATGGGTATAAAATGCAAATATTACAATATAACTATTCCTGTATTGTATGAAAATGAACTGCATATGAGTGCAATCACATGCTAATAGTTAATACTGTGATTGGCTGTTATTCTAAACAGACAATGCTACACCAGCGTATCTATAAAGGTACATACAACCAAACTACTCCCACAACTAATGGTGTGGTAAATTCACTCACAATTACCAGGACAAATATGCTACATGACAAGTGTGTAGATATCAAAGTGTTTGGCTGGTGAAGGCTGCACCATGCAACAGTTTAAGGCAAAATTTCATGTTTCAATAGGAGTTGTACGAAAACTCTGAAAAGTGTACATGAAAGATATGATGAAGCTAGAAACCCAAACTTTTTAAAAGTGATGTTTGATCTTAAGTAACTCAGAGTAATGATTTTTACGTGATACACACCAATCCAGAAAAGATCTTGCCATAACATAACTGTAAGTACAGACGTGTATATTGCTTCCAGAATATTAGCACAAAGTGGCTTAATAGATAACCAAAACAAATGGCTGAAATGGGCAACAGATTTCAAACAACGGGATGAGCGAAGCTGAAGATGGGTGCTCTTTTCAGATGAACCCAAATTCAACTTACGTAGCAATGACCGACAGTTTGTTCAGTGGCAGGGAGAATAATGGTATCATGTTTCACATACAACATTTAGCTTTCGAGGTGCAGCTCATTTGGTTGAGATCTAGATAAAATGGATGACACCCTGACTACTAAAGAGTACAAGACCAGTTGGACAGGGATTCATCTTCCAGCAAGGGAATAATCCCAAACATGAAAAGACACCTAGATGGAAAATAACAGGTTGTTTAAACACTCGCAAACAATAGTGTTGCCTACTAATAGTGTGATATGAATATTATTAAAGCTGCGCAAGATTCTTTCTCTCAACACGGGCCAACTACATAACCTCTTTGTACTCATTTAGTCTTTACAGATTTAATACTTCTAACTTTCAATATAGTGTGTATATCTTCACAAAATTTGGCAGTCTTTTGGTAAATGAAGTATTTTTAATAAAATAAAAATTTCTCCAAGAACATATTGAGTATTTATTTAGAATAGCCTGTATGCAAAGTAATTTTCATGTTAAAATTAAAAATATTTTTTCCTCATTTCAAAAATCTCAAATTTCCTTTGTGTAATCCTTAAAACCTCCTAAATGCATTTCAAACGTATTTTTCAGTAAAACTTTATAGTATATCTGTTATTTTCTCTACACTATCTCAAAACCAACCTCATAACCACCAAAATCTAAATTACCCCTTTTTCTTTCTAGAATGACTTCAAATTGTGACATGAAACTATATTCGGTTATCCTAAATAGCTCTAAGTTTGTAACAGTAGACATTTATTTACATTTAAATTATATTATTTTTTTGCCCTTTGAATCATGTCTAACTACTAACAGTGCCATTATAATTTGTAAATCACTCGAGGAACATGCAGCTCACATTACACTAATGAATTCCATTACCCACAAGCTACTACGAGCTGCTCGTGTATGTGTGCCTTGTGAAACATTTCTATTATAATATTATTTATTTTATCTAATCTAATCTTAACTAACCTAAAAGGATCCCCATTTTTACATTGTAATTACTTTTATAATTATACATAAGGAATAAACATGAAAAAAAAGAAATAAAATACTTAACCAATCATCTTTTTTTTATTGATGTTGATTGTTGAAGAGAGTTAACCCTAATTATTATACACTAATGATAGTAATGCACTTAATAATTCTAATGTAATTAAATAATGCACCAAACAACAGACTAATAACATGCAAAACATAGACAAATCCCCTTACCTCTCAAAATGTTTCTGGCTTTTTAACTATGCGACAAGAGTCGTTACAAATTCATCCAAGCTAGTCGTTAACTTTCTCATGGGAATGATGTTGGTACTCTGAGTGAAACTAACATTTAACCGTTCAGAACATAAACTTATAAAATACATCATTTGATAGATGGAAACCTTGACTTTCTATTGGTTATAAGTAATATATAATTAAACATAAGAGAGAACTATTAACAAATCCTGAAAGAGAGAGGATGTGACAGGAGGAGTTTGATTTTCTATTCGATAGCTCTGTAACCAAACAAAATTGAAGACTATAAAAAATATGGTTTGACAGAGCAATAACAATTTTATAATGAGTAATTTACATTTAATTTTATACTTTTTCAAGGGGTGGTGGATAAAATATAGGAGACAAGATGCCTAAAGAAAAAGGGTCACACCATGGGAAATTCAGGATTTTTTTAATTATTTCCTTGTAGAATTAAAAACTTAAAATCTATATACTATTAAAATATAGATTATTAGCTAAGATTTTATACTATTCTAATTAGTATAACAAACAAAAAATAGTTTCATAAAATTTTCTATGTAAGACACTAAAACCTTGTGTCATGCACAGTAAAGGATACCCGTGGCAATATGGTTACATAGAAATTGAGAAACTGAATTATGGAGAGAAGTACAGAATAATTTAAATAATATTTCATAATCATACGTTGATACAAAATACAAGTGCATTATACAACTTATTCACTTTTAGTATTTTATGTAATAGTTTATTGTACTGATTTTAGATTGGTTATTTAGTTGCAATTACTCATTGTCTGTTACTTCTGTATGTGTATCACCAGCATATTTCAGTAATTATCTCCAATACTGTAAATATCACAAACTGCTCAACATTGCAACTCACACTCAAGGGATCCACTTTAACTCCCTCTCCAAACATTATCTACCATGGAATCAATTTTACATAACTTAAAGGTACCTGTCTCCATCTTGTATTCGTATTGTTTTGAAAAGATACAAAATATATATATATATATATATATTCCTAAATTTCTCCTCCCAATCTACATAGAACGGATCCTAATATAAGATTGAAAACAACTCTGTCACACATTTTGCTACTTACTGAAGTAGACTACAAGCTTATACAAAGAATGAAACCTAATTCTTAAAGAATAACTATTCAATGGATAGGTGATAGCCCTGAGCAACAACAAGAAAGTGCTATTGCTATTATCATAATTTGTCCTTTTTGTCAATAACCTTTAAATTTACATACATAAATTTGTTTGTTTGTTAAGCACAAAGCTACACAATTGGCTATCACAACTGGTATTGAAACTCAATTTTTAGCAATATCAGTCTTCAGACTTACCACTGTACCAATGGGGGAGAGATTTGTATAAAAAGAAGAAATGAATTACAAACATAACCCAAATGAGTTTTGGAGAAAATATTAAAATTTATGTCATTAATCACTGAATTTGACTAAGAAAGGAGAAAATCTGAGATTAAGTAACAGCAAGTTACATAATAACAATATTCTATTAAATCTTCTCTAAGCCATGTTTAAGAAAACATAGGTGAAAATAAATTAGAAACAGTATTTAAGTATCAAACTTAATATAGATATTTGACAAACCTCTAAGAAAATCTATTTTAATTTCTAAAACACACCATAATTAAATAAATTTCAAGGAACTTTAATGAAATACAAAAGTTCATAATGAGAGTTTAACTAATACAAGAGATTTTATAAATCTGGACATTAATTATAAAGAAAATATAATTTTGTCCAAGCTCTCTTTTCTGATCTATGTAGGATACTTGCTTTAATCAGAAGTTAATGATAATTACTGTTTTTAATCACTTATGTCTCATTACAATATTAAACCTTTTATTCAGATAATTATACTTCTCCATCTGCAAGTTAATATCAAAAAGTACAAAGGTGTGAGTCCAATACTAACTACATGGATATGAATGTTTATACAACTAACCTGAGGAGCAGCCAGCCAACCATATTTTTCCTCCAAGTGATTCAAAGCACTGTCAAACCTTGCCAAATACTTGTATCTCAACAGTTGATCATCAACTAAATTAAACTGGCGTCTGGCATAATAGTAACTCTCATTGTTCCCAATACGTGGGAAGTCCAACCATTCAGGATGACCAAACTCATTTCCTATGCAAAAACACCACACATTTACCATATTGCTTTAAATAATAGCTATTTCCTACAAACAAAAATATCAGATATAATTACCATATTTTGTGAAATAGCAGCTAACTGAAATCTCATTATACATATAGTTCATTGAACCACCTTCTTCTACAGACTAAATTCTTAATCTTCATAACCTGTTTATAAAGAAATAAAACTCTTACAACTTTTGATCTTTTAAGTTAAGCACAAGCCCTACCAACTGTTTGGTTTCATTCTTAACAACAGAAATCTTCTTTACAATTTATCTACTTTAACTACTATTTAAGATGTGTTGACTGAATTCTAATATTCAATTTTAGGGTATCTTGATTACCAAAAGCAGCCATCTGAGAACTTCTAGCTAACTTCTACATGTAAATTAATCAAGTATCTTCATTATACATAGTACATTTTTTAAGAATGCAAATTTCTAACTGGATGACATGACAGCTTCCTTATTCAGGCAGTATTTTTTATAATTTCCTGCTTGACATTCTGGCAAAACAACCAACATAAGATTTCTTACATATATTTTCTTGACATACAATTTCTAGAAAACTGGAAGACAATTTGACATTTTTTGGAGTGTTAAAAACCTCCAGTGAAATTTATTTTTACTTTCTTAATTTTTAGATATTTATTATTATATCTAAAGAATATTAGAGAATTACCAATTTAAAATTAGTACAAACTTAGAAAAAAACAACACTTAAATTAACTTTTCTAATCAAAGTAAGTTGCTCCTTTTTACAAATGGTTATAAACATCAAATGTTCAGAAAATAAAAACATTATGCAATACCTTCACTGTCCGCATGCATTGAAATTATTCAATGTTATTATGCCACTTTATTATTAGGTATCTAGCAGAGGATAAAGATGAAATCTTTCTGATCATTTTGAGGTTCCTACTTTTCTAGATTAATGTCTCATCTCATGAAGGAATGGATTTACCAAACAGTGTAGAAACCCCAACATAAAATCTTTAACCATCTTTTAATGGCATGTTCCATGACAGTATTACACTGATGTAACAATCTACATGCTTTAATTTCTAGCTACATTAAGTAATGAAGCATTCTCAGATAAAAGTGACTTCTGCAAAAAGTATTAGGTAGGTCCTCTTTATAATGAGAGGAACAGGAGGATAAATCACAAAGTAATACTGAGTTTACCTAAACAGACTGGACATGAAATTAAAATATTTTTTAGTTCTAACTGAAACAAAAAAAACAGTGTGCTTAATTACTTTAGGTACTGGATAGTCACCTACCACTGGGCTCATGAATTCATCAACTGGCCTCTTCTCTTAAGATATCTTCCCAACAAGCAACTCACTTAAGATCCCACACAGTACTGTTTAAATCTAATATTTTGCTTACCAAAAAACACTGGATTTACTCATAGCAAACAAGTACTACCCAAATGACGGGTCATTCTTATTCAACACAGAAAAAGACTGTAACCTCGAGATACCATATCATCTGGCCTACCAGTGAAGGACACTGCTGTCATCATTCTTGCCCAATATGCAACATAACAGTATATCCCACATGAGCAGAACAGGTATTATCTCTAGAGAATAACAAAGAAACAAAAGCAGCTAGTAAAAAGGAATTTACTAGCTTTCTGCCCCATATGTCATGCAAAAACTCTGTGTAAAAGAAAAACTTTAAAAAATTTCTACATCAAAATAAGAGGGTAAAAATTCATAGTATTCCTTCATATCACAATAATGGGATATCTGCAATAGCCCAACATGCTAGAAAGAAAAACCACACAATAAGTTGGAATAATGCTAATGGGAAGTGAACTACATATGAGAAAAAGAAAAAAAAAAAGACTCAAAAAAGCTTTATATATCAACCTAGTTTTTAACACACTCACTCTTTCTAGCATAGAAGTCAGCAAAACCTATAAATCTCTCTTTTGAAAATATTCAGATAATTGATTCAAGTCTTAATGGGGATACCCCAGATGAGTGAATATCATTCCAGCCTCTCTATCAAAAGGACTCAGGAATGAATCTTGGCCAATAATGATGCAAAAGTTAACAAAACATAGTACTTCCTTGAAAACTGCAGTTTTTAGAAGACAAAACATAGAATATAAACTAATTAGTGATTATTATCTAGTACTAAAAATAGTGACTAATTAGTAATGAGACTTAGGTGATCATACACAACACTAATTATTACAACTTGTTTCCAATCAACACAACCTTACTGTAAGTACTCAAAAATCAAGTATTTTCTATAAATCGCATAAAACATTTTGTTTGAGAATTACAGATGAAGAGATTTTATTGGGCATTTGCCTGAGCAAACAAATACTTATATAAAACAATATTAGTTTTATCCATTTACCTAATCCAACATGCATAACCTTGAGTTTGAGATCTAAGCTTCAATATAAATTAATAAAACTCACCAATAAAATTCAGCCAGGCCTCACCCCCTAGACCATGGGTAATTAATCTTATCATCTTGTGTAAAGCTAAACCTCTGTCAATAATTGGAGTTAGTGGAGTAATCTCTGACATGAAATCATACATTTCTTTATCCATCAACCAGAAAGCAATTGTCTTATCACCTACCAATGCCTGGGGAAACAATACATTTAATTGATAACATATCATTATTATTGTTCAAATATTTTTATTATCACATGTTTTACAGTTTACTAAAACACATTGCATACCTTATTCCTCTTACAATGCTTTGTAATCTATTTGTTAGAAATTTTATTCTAAACTAAGTACATACACAAAAAGTTATGTAGTAAAGATTATGCTAAGACATGCTGACTGCAGTAACTTAAACATTTTTTTTTTTTTATGATAAAACTTTATCATAAACTCCATAACAGGGTTATATTTATTTCACTCAGTTTTGTTTCTGCAATTTCACCCTTAAACATACTATTGCTATTATTTTATTTCTGTAGCAGTGTATCTACACATCTTCTATAAAACCTTTTAATGCTGGATGTTATGCCAACAGTGAAAACAATTTAAAACTGAAATAAATCAATTAATACCTGATCATGAGATTCACAATAAGCCACAGTTTTTTCCATCCAACGCCTGTTTGTTAGAGTATGGATAATGTTACCGATGTTCCATTCTTCATCTCTTTGTTCCTTAAGTAGCTGGAAAAGTTTTAATATCACAATTTCACAGACTATTACAATGAATATACATTATAAATTTCACTTTAGTTATAGCCAACATTAACCCTTTCCTGATCAGACATTTTGCATTCCCAGGAATAAGGAAAAATTAACAAATCTGAAATACCTTATATTTAATTGATTTATTTTATTGAAGAAAACTCTAAAAAACCATACAACATTAAATTCAATGTGAAATCTCCTTATAAAAATAATCCTATATTGACTTGGAGAAGAGAAATTGCATACATGCTAAATATTTTGTGATGGTAAGTAATGGTTAAATACAAAATGAAAAGTTTTACTTTTTTAATATAAAACAAGAGCTATCTAACTGATGAAATGAAAAACTACTTATATGAAGCACTTAGCAATAAACTCTGATCTATTTTACAAGTTGTTATGCATCAGGATTTGGTATTGAGAGGCAACTCTCAAATTTATTAAAAACATATAAATAATTAAAATGAAATAGTTACAAAACAGGAATAATTGATAGCAAAAAAGATATATAAACTGCATTTCAACCAAGTTATTACACAAAAGTAAGAGAACTGAAAAAGGAGGTCGGGAATAAAGATGAAAGCTCATATATATTATTACAATAAGGAAAACCTAACATATACATGTGTATTCTAACAATGTTCACCACATTGTTGTACCATAACATTTTAGCAAGGTATGCAACAACTTTTTAGACAACAGATAAAAAAATTTTCCTCCATGTGCATTTTTCTATAAACCCACATATATTAAAATCCTGCCTTATTTGAAATTTCAAGGTTAATAATGGTTGTATAAATAATACTGTTGTATCCTATAATGCATTTTGTCTCATAAGTTTTTAAATATACAAGAAACAAGCACCTTTATATATACTTATGATGTTATGATTCCTGAAAAGTTCTCATTTTTTTCATTTAAATATTTTATTTTGTGAAGTAAACAATTTAGCTTGGAAAGTATTTCAACAGATGAGAAACTAACATGCCACCATTAGTTATGTAATTATTCAAAGATTTGCAGCATGTGTAAAAATTAGTGTGTTCGGCATGATGACATGTGGTACACGACCAATTGGGTACAAGTTGATGCAGTGTCTTTAATTGCAAGTGTTCCATTATGTACAGCTCAATTCTAAAGTTGCATGCCTTAGTCACTTTTTACTAATGCAAGGCTCATAAATAGGTCAGCTACACACAACATCACATTGCCTAGAAGCAATTTGATGCAATACACATGTTGATAAACAATAAGAAAGCTTAAATGATCAGACTGTTTTACATGCAGGCCTATACACATTTCATATTCTTAAAAAATGTCAAAGAATAACATTTCTTTATTTTTTTCAGAATCCCATGGAATGTAATGTATTCAACAGCTAGTCTCTTTACCAAAGCCAAAATACCTTGAATCTTCATTGGCAGATGTCTTTATACTTTCCTTTAACCCTCTGTGCATTGTGGGGATCAAAGTGTACATTCCACAACCTTGTACAGAGTGCCATTCAACATGGTATTAAGTATTTGATGTCAGTCAAACACTTCATGTTTCCCTACATTGCTGATTTTGAAACAATTCATGACAATTGACTATTTGTTGTAAAGCATAAAGTTTCACAATGGGCTCTCCATGCTATGCCCACTACGGGTATCGAAACCTGGTTTTTAGTGTAATAAACCTTCAGATTTACCATTGAGCAGCTGGAGGGCAGTTCATGTGAGAGTAGAGAAAATATTAGATACAATATACAGAGATACTGAGAAAAACTTTTGACAAGCATTTAAGAGGTTGTAGCGGTTATGCATAAGCAATTTGCAAACTGTACAATGGACAAAAGTATTTCTATTTTTTACAAGAACATCACTTGGACTCAAATTTTTCAGAGTCTCAATCAGACTGACTTCAAGATTTCTCAGACAAAACTTTAGTACGAAAAACCTTGGCAATATATCCAATTTTTTGTGTACGTAGACATATCCTGTTAACTAAAAGCTTGCCACATTTTGCAAAGATTCATTTCATAAATTCAGAATTATAATCAACATTCATTCTACATTAGACAAATCCTGAGCACATTCAATTAAGCAGGCAGATGTAGTTTACAAAGTCACAAAGGAAAAAAAAGGTAGGTACAAAAATACCTCAGACCAGTTTCAATTACACTGACAGCTCACTGGATAAAATAATAACTATAAGCCAAGAAAACAATTAAAAATATATGGACCACGAATAGAACAGTTACTCATACGTGATGAATCATAACTCAAAAACAAAGAAAGGCATGTTTTCTATAATTCTTATTTAATTGACAGTTCCTTTAATTTTACTTTTTAACATGTATTTAATTCTACATTTTCCATTCCAGACTATTTATAAATTTTATTTTGCACATTCCCCAAGATATTTCTGAAGTAATAAGCTTATTACTTAGAACAAAGAATTTGCAAGCACTTAAAATATCATGTATATCATTCACTGTATTCCCTGCAATTCTAAGATTCGAAAATAATAATGATGTACTTTAAGAGCTTTTCATTGTGGTTCAGATGGTCTGATAACAGTTTAAAGATAAGAAAAAACAAAGATTTCAATTTTACATAAATGTGGAAACAATAGACTTTATGTATTTTTTTCTTTTTAGCCTAAAAAAAGTGTTAAGTGCAATACAAAAATTTCCATGAAATATAAATGGAAAATCTGGATCGATTAGTTGCAAAATAAAATAAATCTACCCCATATTTACAATTCTTTGCCATTATCACCCTTACCTCTATCCACTTGTCTGGAATGGCCATTCCTAATCTATAATCAAATCCTATACCACCTTCAGAAACAGGTCTACACAGGGAAGGCATTCCTGAGACATCCTGTAAACAATCAAACAAATATGCACCACACATGTATGTATGTATGTATGTAATCAAAACACAAGTTCATAAACATACCACACACACCTAACCTAATGTATCTGTAAATATTTTTTTTGGTATGCAACTTTTCAACTAAATATGGTGTGTTTTTTT
This sequence comes from Limulus polyphemus, assembly GCF_000517525.1. Taxonomy (NCBI): domain Eukaryota; kingdom Metazoa; phylum Arthropoda; class Merostomata; order Xiphosura; family Limulidae; genus Limulus; species Limulus polyphemus. Next base: position 37,234 of record NW_013671611.1, read on the forward strand.
CTTTAATGCTGGATCATTTTATTAAATTTTCACCCAAACAAGGATTAGGATTCTTGTAAGCAATTACACACACACACACACACACACGCACGCACGCACGCACACACACACACACACACAACATACATACACGATAAATGTTCTAAAAGCTAAGTTATACTCCATCTGTGTTACCTTTACTCATACATTGTAAGCCTTCTGACTTGAATCAACAGAAACTTAATATACAAAAAAACTACATTTATAACTTATTTTTAACTATTCTATAAAACTACTGTTTTTGACCATCAAATAAACGTTACATTAAATACCCTTACCTCAGCTATTGTAATGATCTCAGGATATAGCTCATGTAGCATGTGATTGGCCACCATCAGATAGTTCAATGACTCTGTATCAGTATTGAGACCAAAGTATTCATTGTAGTCTCCACTGAAACCATGCCCGATCCCATGGGTATGGTACAACATAGATGTCACTCCGTCAAATCGGAAACCATCAAAATGATATTCATCCAAGTACCAACAAAGATTGGAGAGGAGGAACCGTAAAACTTCAGTTCTTAAATTAAAAAATAATAACAATCATTAAATATATAAATGACTATACAGTAAACTGATTATCATATTAAGATCGAAAATGTCTCTAATAGCTTAGAACTGTGTACATAATCACATTGCGATACAATTTTAAAATGTTTCAATGTTTTTCTCTGATAAATCAATATGTGGTGTTCCCGATTCTACAATAAAATCAGACTATGACAATTTCAACATTAGTTTCAAATACTGGTGCAATTTCTTTTAGAAGAAACATTTTCTTACTCTCCTGAAAGAGCTGTTTAACAAAAATGTTGGCTTAAGCCTTCATTTAGGTATAGCTAAAATGTTGGTTAAATAAAAAATTTTCTCAAGATTATTATTTTTCCTCATAAAATGCAATATACTGATTAGATGTACTGTTACTACATCAAAATGCATTTCAGAACCACTATTAACTTCTTACATAAAATGATAAAAATGCTACCAGAGCATTTTTATAATTTTATATTAAGAATTCTTGAACCTATGTGTTTTTCTGACATCACGAACTTCCGACATAAGTTAGGTATTTTATACCAAATGGTTTAACACAGTCACTGATGCATGATGCAAATGTTGTAACATCTGGTCAAAGTTTCTATGGGTGCATATTCACATGCCTATCATCTCAAACATTCCTTTCAGGCGGAGACACTGAAGTGACAGCATCACAAACATCATTTTGCCTTGGTTTGGTGCCAATTTTGTAATTTGAATTTATAGTGATTTTTTTTTTAGTTAGCTCATGAAAAATGGATGTAAAGAAATCAGAACCATCTGGAATATCTTCAAATTCAAGTAACAGGGAAAGAGTTATAATTTGTAACAAGAAATGCAATTGTTGACATACTGCCAAATTGTCAGGTGGATCTCTGGAACAGTTGATGATCTGAATACAAAGGACTTTCACTGTTTAATTGCATCAATGTTTATCAAAATGAAGGATTTTTATTTTATTAGAGGGTGAAATTAAAAGGGATAAAAAATATAGGTATGAATTTTACAAAATAAGGTCAGTATATGGCTATTTATGGTCTTGTACTTATATACAAGGGATATTTCTGATTTTCATGGTAGTGGTGTTCTAGCCTGCATAAGACTGCAGAGAATTTACATGTTAGCTATGTCAACTAACATATGCAAAATCTTGAATTTAGTAAAAGAAGTACACATCTGTATTTAATCTATACATTGCATTCTTACTGTGTGAAGTCAAAAAGGCGACTATCCCACAAGGAATGTTCTCCTCGTCCTTTGTCATGGAAAAAACAAGAATTTGTTCCATCAAATTGGTTCAGTCCATCTAGTACATTTTTGGAAGCATGACTATGTACAACATCCAAGAGTACATAAAGACCATTTGCATGGGCAATGTCCAAAAGCTCCTTCAGTTCTTCTGGGGTGCCAAAGCGACTGAATTTTTGAAAAAAAGATAACATTTAATATCCTAAATATTTAATAAAAATTTAACTGGTATAGTTAAACTATAAAAATTTCATTCTGTTACTTAATTCTCAATTTAAAAGATAAATAAGAACTAATGTCTGAAAATAATACTTTTTCATTTAAAATAAAAATGTTTCACAAATTCAAGATTGGCTGTTTAAGCAACAAGTAACTAATTAGTGTACTACTTATTATTCACATAATGTAACCAAGGTTTTATACAGAAAACATGAGACAAAACATTTAAGTATAGTACAATTCAAACAGTGAAATAACACACTGTGTAGTCATAAAGTTAGCAAAGGTAACTGCAGTTGTTTGTAGAGCATGCTGCGAAACACATGGGTAAAATATTGCATTCTAAATGTTTCTTTAAATGGTACTAGGAGGTGTTGCAAATGTATAAGCATCAAATAGAATGGATGATCATTAGTCTATCTCTATCAAAATGTTGTAGTATTTGGAACAATGGATCATGTTGATGGAGCTTCATGCTAAATGGTAATTTGTAAAAGGTTGTGGCACATGCACTTTGACCCCATCCATACACTCACCAGAAGTTGTAGTGTACACTTTCATTGCAAATTTTAATCTGGGACCTGCATAGATGTTTCCCAGATGCCACATTCATGTAAGAAAGTGCACTAAACCACATCAACTACAGGGGATCCCCATTATACATCGTAATGCATTCCTAGAAAGTGGGACATACATTTCAAATGACATTAAGCATCACAATCTTTACATGTATTATAGGATGCATTTCTGAAAATTTCTGTCTACTCCTGAATAACGTTTTTAACCCTTTCACTCCACAATTAATTTTCAGGCTGATTCCCAAAAAGTATCAGTCATCCACCAAAAAATAAAAGTATTAATTTGACCCTTTGTATTACTTTGACAATATTAAAAGAAGCTATATTTTCTATATAAGACAGTAATGTTCCTTGAAAACCATATTGGATGGTGAAAATTTATGATTTAAATAAAATATTGAGGAAAATTAGAAGTGTTCTCCAGTAAATGGCATAAATATAGGCAAAACGAAGTCAATAAGAGGCCAAAATCATTACAAAATATAAAATAAATTATTTAGATAACAATATCCAAGATATAAAGAAGTTGTTTTTTTTCTTTAATTTGCAGGAATTCTATATGTATTCCTGCAAATTTGGCAATTTCGTAATGTGGCAAATAAACATCTAGGTTTCACGGCAAACAATACAGATGGCAGCATGCACACAGGTTTGGTGATTGTTTCAACTACAGAGGGATATTCCAGCATGTCACAATGGATGGAAACTTTTTGGTAGCCGTGGAGTAAATCCAAATTTTGTAGTTAGTTGGTATAAATGTTTATTTGGATATGTCTGAACTATGTAGCAAAGGGTTAAAGGGTGGAACATGGCTTTTTTAACTACAGCGTACTATATAAAGCATGTATGTAAGAACATTAAACAAAACAGTTTAGTGACAAAGTTGATTGTTATCCTGGGCTTCTTGGCAATGGACACTTTACTATCACTAGGTGACCACTTTGGAGCCATGTTAGAAGAGTGAAAACAAGGCTTTTCTGCAGCAAAAAAAAAAAAAACAAAGTGCTCAGACAATGGTGCATAAACACTGTGTTTACATCCTCTGCTGTCTTGGCCTGTGGATGACATATCACACTCCACCCAGTACACTAGTCTAACAACGTTGGCACGCTCTACTAATTGAGCACTGCTATGTTGCTACACACATATATTAGTAGTACAGTACTGTTCAGTAATTGGGAAACACTACACCTGGTAAAACAGTCTGACAATATTTTAACATTCTAGTACTGAAACAAGGTAACATTGTTTCAAAAATATTGGTAGTAATTGGTAAACACTACACCTGGAAAAGTAGTCAACACTGTTGGAACATTCTAATAACAAAAAAAAGGCAACACTGTTTGATACATAGGTTATAATTGGTGAATGCTCTAATAATGAAATGATGCAGAGTGATGCAATGTATAACAGGGACCCAGTGTACTAAGAAAAGACATTACTCATGCAGACCTTTGATGAGGACCAGTTGCTACTTCAATCATACCTGGCTATTATGCTTCCCTGATCTAACATCCCCCCCATCCCCCCTGCTGACTTCTGGTTATGGGTCTTTCTAAAAATACAAGACTATTGCTATAAACTAGCAACAATCCCTTAAGAAAAAAACATTGCAATAGATGTTTGGGCAATTCCTAAGATTTTCCATGTTACAGTTAGGATAAATACAGTACTCAAAGGGTTAAAACTGAACAATTATTACAGTGACACTTATCAGAAAACCACTGAAATTAATTCTTCATAATTCATTATGAATACATGTAAAATATTTATACTAATATGCTATACTGTTCACCCAAGAGACTGTTACAAAAGCCCATACCAACTTTATAATCACTCTGGATATTTTAAATCAGTAACCTGTTCTCCACATTGTTATCAACTCTCACAATACTTTAGTACTTTTTAAATTTATGCATTGACATTGTTGATGTGCATCCTTGTTTCAGATTCTATTATGGCATTTTTTCAATTGATCTTTTACTGTCATTTAATTTTTTTTAGGTAACAAAATAGTACTTGTTTTATTTAATCATCTCTGTTTGGTCAAGTATGGATTGACAACATAGAACACCTGAGAACTAGAAAAATGATACACAAGCTTAAATGAATGGTGGCTAGATTTACATCATATTATTGCCAACACAACTTACATAAATAATTACAACCATTAAGAAAAAATAACTGCATCCAAGAACTCTTTGATCTGAACGTATGAGCTTTGAAAATAACTTAGTTTTTTTTTGGTGTCTTAGCCTTATAGAAATAAACCAAAATGCTCACCTTGAAGCAGCATAGAAGCTTGTAACTTGATATCCAAAGCTTGCATAATAAGCATGTTCCATTATTGCCATTAACTGAATAGCATTGTATCCTATATAAGAATAAAAGATGCATAAAAGTAGACACTCTTGAATGTTTAAGCATACAGGTTGTAAAATGTTCAAAGATTTTTAATCCTAAATAAAAAAGCTATATCATATATAATATCTTGATTAATGGAACAAGTGAGTGATACAACACTTGAACATAATAGAAGCAGACTAAAATTACTTTCATACAGCTCTTTTAATACTATTCACTATTATATTGTTTTCAACAAAACTGAAGTATTTTCTCTACATTTTGCTTCAGTACTGATACTATAGAATTCATATTGTTTCCTGTTGTGTTACAGGAAGAAATGAAAGAATAAATTGAATTACTAGCGCAAGCATTGAACTATTTCACTAACATGCATGTATTTAGTTACAAAATATAAATATCATCACCCAGTTTCATTTATATATTTTAAGGGGTTTATCTATGGGCCACAGGTAATTCTCAGTGAATGGTTTCATGCATATATACACTGTAAATAACTTTAATAATAAATAGATAACATTTCTTACTGTGAAATTTATTTTACTTGCAAAAAAAAAGTGCAGTTTTCATTCACGTGGTAAAACTTAAACTGTAATCCACCTAATTTTCCAAATCTAGTCACATATATATGTGTGATATTAATACCAAGTCAAAGTGTTAGTAGATCTTTTTCTCTGTGTGTGTTCTATTAACAGCTGTTAAGCAGTTACACTTCTCTGCATATGAATCATGCTTACTTTTATCATACATAATTAAACAATATTAGCTTTAAGAGGCTTAATTTTAAAACATATTTGTTGGAAAACAATGTGACCATTGAGACATTAGTTGCTACTTGGTATTTAGAAGTTAATACATTAAAAGCATGAGCTGAGAATTACTATAAAGATTGTTCTTCCTGAATAAAATTGACTATTTTATAAGACAATCAAAATAACTAAGACCTTACTGTTGAACACTAACGAAGAAAAGAAACTTGACATATTTGAAAATAGATTTCCAAAGACATGCTTTACATGTTTCTTGAACTATTTATAAGTAGTCATTAATGCATGGTCCTGGATCTTCATAAATAAAACTTAACAATTTTAAGGTTTTGGGGGAAATCAAACTTAAAACCAATTTCCTATGCATACAACAGCAAATATTATGTCTAATTTCTAGTCCTCATTACAACAACATTTGCATATCTTGTATAAATCTATAATTTCATTTGAAATGCATCTCATAATTCAAGCATTTCTGATCATAGACTGTTCTTTGTCAAAGTTTTAAAAAAATTGAAAAAAAAAGAGCAAATTAGCATTTAGATTTTCAGTAACATCATAGAAAATGAGAACTTATAAATCATGGTATTGTAGGAATGTGCAAGTATGCAACAAATATGGTATACCTGTAGTGATGTTTTTGTATGAGTGAGTGGTGGTAAGAGAAAAAGTAGGGAATATTAAACAATAGAATAACTAGTATACACACAAAGAGTAAAATTACTTGCATAACTGGCAGTGTGCTCCAACATCAAAGATATAAAAATGCTAAAATTTCAAAATGCTATTTAAAAATTAACATCCATAATAATTCAAACATACCTTGTTTTTTAATATAAGGGATCACATTATCTGCAAAATTCTTGTAAGTAGCCACTTTTTGTTCAGGAGAAGCAATTCCAACATGAGCTTCATATATCCTAAGGCTCTCAGGTCGCTTTGGCTGGGGATGTTTAAACTTGTATCTCTATTGAAAGTAACAAATCAATACTGAAATGAACAGCAGTTTTATCAAAAACAAAATCCTGCAAGGTTTAAAGGTATCTTAGTTTCTTAGTAACACAATGAAACTTTCTTAACAGACTTCTGTGAAAACACAATGACAAAACCTCTAACAATCAGAGAGGAGAAAGATAGATGAACTGGTAAAAATACTGTTCAAGAAACAATAAATACACACAGGTATCTTTCTGGACACATCTTGCTTCCTAGTGGAAGAAAGAAGTGAAGAAGGTTTCTTGGATGCTCAAGCAAAAGAGTTAAGTAGAAAAAAAGTAGAAAATGACTAGGGCAACAGATCTTTAAAAGTATTAGCCTCTTGATTTTCCAGATCCACCTATACAGTGTATTGGAATTCAAATAATTGCCACAACTAGCCAAAACTTTATTTCATACAATTTGACTATCTGTTTACTACTTCTTGATTTCATTTCTCAAACCTAATGATGTTCAAGCACCTAGAATGTGGCTTAACTCTCTCGTCTGACTCAAATAGAAATATCCATTTCTTTTTTCATATATACCAATGCTTGTTTCTAATTGCTTCCTACTCGACCTGTGTACTTACTTTTAAAGAAATTTATTGTGAGATGGAGTTTAAAGACTTTGTTTCCACGATCAGGTGTTTTAATACAATCTCATCATCAATAGCAAAAACCAAAAGGGGAAATCAAAGAAACTTTTTTTTTTTTAAATTTAAAAACATTTTTCTTACACTTTTTTGCTGCTTTAATGGTTTCTCAATAAATATAAATTTTATTTTCCTGGAAATGCATAAATTACATATATCATATACTAAAATCTACAAACTTATTCAGTACATTTTAAATAATCCTGTACTCAAAATTAAGTGGTCAAGGCTTAAATTGTGAATACATACATATATACACACACACACATTTTTTTTACCTCATTCTCAGAAGGGTTCCACAAATAATGTTCAAAAGCTAATGAATGTTTTGACCTCTTGACATAAGTTGCCCATGGTGATAGTCTGTCAACCAGATCCCCAGACTTTGTCTGAACAACAACCTATAAATACATGTAAGGTGCATAATACAAATAGATTTTATAATATAATAATTTTTATAGTGCAGTCAGCAATAACAAATGTCAATTTTTTTGTGTCCTCTTTCTTCAACAAACATTTAAAATCTATGGCCAATGTTACATTATAATAGCTGTGTCAAAAAGATGTCAAGAATCATTTAACTAAATGCAGCTTATTAATTTTTATGACAAATTTTATGAACTTATTTTCCTGAAGGTAATAGTAAGGTGTAACGAAAGTGAAAGACACTCAGATTAAATACTGTTCACAAAAGTATGACAATGTTTTGATGCACAGTGAAAGGATACAAATGTATAACATGTCTTAGAGCACAAAATTAATACAGATTATTTGCAGTGGTAGGAATTAGTTATAAAATAATAACCAACCAAAGATTGATTATTAATCCATTACTGGTACCAATGTAACCATTAATTAAAGAGTTCTTTTTAATTAGTGATTTTTACAAAAAATATTGAACAATTTCTTAATTAAGAGGAGCTTACTTTATTAGTCTGGCTTTCACTGCCACAATAGTATAACCTTGATTCTGGAGTGATATGCACACTCATTAGCCAATTGCTGGCACTCATGCAGATGGCCATAAAGTGTGCCCACAGTGTCATGCATACTTAATACAGTGACAGAGGATAGAAATTTCCATTGATTGGGAGATCCAAACCTGAATTTTGTTTTCTTTGTTTCTGCTGCCATACAAACTTCTGAATTCACCAGATCATAAAAGTTTCATTTTTCCCATTTGTTATAACCAATTAATAATAAGTCATTGAAATAGTAACCAAACGCTTAGCTTAGGCTGGAAAATGACCAGTTTTTGTATAATCAATGACTATACTCACCACTAATTATTTGCACCACAACAGTTATATAGTTACACATAACACCACAAGTTTTATAGGGCACTGGATCATGGCTCGATAGAAAAAAATAAGATACCTTTACACTGCTGAGATGATCAATTGGACAAGACCCATCAAGTTTTGGTGGAATATACAGTTCCCACTTTCCAAAATCAAGTTTTTTATAGGCATGAGTTTGTCTATTCCAGTTATCTACAGTATGAACAGAAAAAAAAAAGTATTTCAGAAAAACCCAACACAGAGTTACCCTTAAACCACTAGAACTTAGTTTTATTCAAAAATATATTTATGCTATTTCTATAGCTTTTATAATTACATACATGAAAGGAACTATTGTTATTATGCTAGTTGTCATTCATTGTTAATATTTCATTGTATAGATGTATCGCAATAATTAAGGTTTAGATACAGTTGACACAAGTAAAGACTGCTCAACTTATAGCCATACTCTATAACACTCATATATAAATTTGAAAACTTGAAAATGCTTCAGACACTTTGATATAAAATTGTTTATTTGTAGAAATATTAATATAAAGCATAAAGTTCGGTATAATTTGGCATAAAACTGATTAACATGGTACACACCTGTAGCTGGTATGATTATATGGCCATAAATCTATATCAAATGCTGGGGAGGAGATGCCAAGAAAAATATTACAAGTGTAATAATAATAATAACGGAACAGCAAAACCTTAATTAAGTTATTAGCAGACCTTCTGTCATCCTGAATTGTTCATTTTGGGCTACAGTTATGACTTGAATTGAAGTCAGTGTTGCAAGTTATTGTGACATAATGTGCAATACTGGACATACATGACATTAATGGGTAACAAGAGACCATTTAGTCCATCCAGGCTGTCCTATCCACTAAATTACACTAAACATTAAAAAAAATCAAAGCAAGCCCTCATCTCTCAAATATTTATTAAGCTTTCCTTTAATATCCCATAAATTAACTGCATCTATCACATCTGAAGGCAACCTGTTCCAAATGCCAATCACCCACTTAAAAAAATAAAGCTGTTTTAGCTGAAGATGACTCTTACACTGTCAAAATTTATATTTGTGTCCTCTAGTCCTACCATTCTCATTGTTAAATATGAAAAAAGATGATGTATCAACACTCTCGATTCCCTTAAAAATTTTAAACACCTCAATCAAATTCCCTCTAATTCTTCTTTCTTCAACAGAAAACAATTTCAGAGATCTTAACTTCTCCTCATATGAAAACCCCTCCATCGCAGGCACAATTCTAGTAGACCTCCTCTAAACACTTTCCAACAATTCAATGTCCTTTGTAAGTTAAGCTGCCCAAGAATGAACATAGTACTCTAAATGTGGCCTAACCAATGACCTTACAACCTCTTAAGACTTGTATTCAATATTGCTATAGATACAACCTAAAATTCTATTTGCTCCACTGCTAGCAACAACATATTGCTTTGATGGCTTAAGAGACAGATGAACCAGAACACTAAGATATTTTCCTTCTATAACAATGTTAATGTTATTCTCATCAAAGTTATACTCATAATTCAAATTGTGACATCCCACATGCATTACATTACATTTACTGTAATTAAGTCATATCAGTCATTTATCCACCCAACTCACTAAATAATCCAAATCCTTTTATAAAGCCGTAGCATCTTTCTCACAGCCAGCAACATATAAAACTTTAATGTCATCAGCAAATTTAAATAGTCTTTTGACCAGTATCTTAGCAATGTCTCTGACAAAACTGCTATTATGGCCAATCTCTTTCAATGCCTTAAACTTAAAAATAAGCTCCACTGACCTACCCTTCCCTACATCATTAACCCCCTATGTGCACTACATAAGACTGCATCACTGCAAGCTTCCTTTATTACATCACTTGCTTTGACAGTTACATCATCCATCATACATCATTCTTTTCTCTCAACTAATCACCTCCTTTATCTTCTTACTAAAGTAATTAAATTTATCATTAAAATAAGAAGTGACAAATAACTAGTCTTTAGATTATACTTATGTAGTAATACATTTATCTACATTTTATAGCTTACCAATAAGCTAAGTTGTAGCCAGTTGTGTTGCATCCACTAAGCCTAATCTAACATTTGTAATACTTACATCACCAAGCTCCAACTTAACACTTTAATCCTAATACCATTATTTATCAATCTTATTAAATCAACTTATATTTTTGTAACCAACACAAATTACTACACATAAGAATATCTGACAGAATTAAGTTATGATGGCCCTTTTCTTTAAATGCCTTTAACAATCCTTTGTACTTAACAATTAGCTCCTCTCACTTCCCTAAATCATTAGCCCCTATATGCACTACAAAGACTATCACTGCTACAACTCATTACTATATCACTTGCTCTGTTAGTTATGACCTAAACTCCTGCTCATGAATAGCATAATCCAATTCTTTTCTCCCTGTTTACCTCACAGAATATCCTATACATGTGACATACTAATGAATCACCTATAACATATTTACATTTTTCATTCCCATTCTTATCTGTTCTTTTGTTTCCTTCTCTTCCCCAGTTCTTCATCCACACAAATTAACTTAAATACTACAATTTATTACTTAATGGAACCCGTTCATTACAATTAAATCCACTATTTCTAGCCCTATTAGTACTATTTTTAACTTCCCGAAACTCACTATTAGCTACTGTGTCCTTTGCATGCAAAAGTATATGTTCCTCTAGAAATCCTGCTGCTATTTCCCACACTTTACCTTTTTCTTTACCTACTGCCTCTAATTATGATTGGCTCAGATTTCTCCTCTAGCATACAAACTCTACATACAAGTTACACAACTTCACTGCTACCTTCCTTGAAAGTGTATCCCAGTCCTGAATTTCAAAATAAAACCCACTCTTTACACCTATTGCACCTTACAAACTGTGAGCACTTAATACATACACTACTCTTAAATATTGGAACTTGGGAATTAATAGTCAACATTAAATACAAATTGCCTATTGACAATGCTGTTAAACCTAATATTAAATATATTACATTTATTTATCACTACCTTATCTTCTAACTAAAGTAATCGAGTTTATCTTTAAAAGTGACAAGTAACAAGTCTTTAGATGATATTTATGTAGTAATACAATATAGTTTGCCTGTTCTATAACTTACCAATAGGCTAAACTGTAGCTAAAATCATGTTACCTTTACTAAGCTTAATCTAACATTTGTAGTACTTAAACAACTAAGCCCTAACTTAACACTTTAATCTTAGTACTATTATTTACTAATCTTATTGAATCAACGTATATTAGTAATTAACACAAGTTACCTTAAATAAGAATATTGATTAGGCCTTTAAATAAATTATTCCAAAAACTCCAAGACCTATACAGCTTTTTGAACAACAAGGTAAGAAAACTTTAGTCCTAGTTTTCCCGTGTATTCCACCACAAAAACATAACTTTCAGAACACTCATCAAAATAAAAACAAGTATTCACATTTTTTGAAACAAAATACTTAAATCTTTTGAAATACATATCATATTACACACTCTAAAAAATATTCTAAAACTGAAAGAGAAATCTTTGCCACATGGATAGCTATTCAAATACTTCAAAGGTTGTTCTTTTAAAAAGTCAGCACTAAACTGTCTATTATAGTGGTCAGAGAATGCCGACTTATCTACAATAAATATAAAACTGAAATTTATTCAGCTACCTAAAAACTGTTGTGTATTTTACAAATAATTGAGATAAACTTACTAAATTCTCCACTTAGGAAAACTCTTTCTGCACCAGGACACCATTCTCGACACCAAACTCCATTTTCACTATCTACATGAATTCCAAAATACTGATATCCTCGGCAAAATTGGGCTAGTCCACCTTCTTGTTCATTTATTTTATTCAAGTAGTCTTTAAATACTCCATACCTAAAAATTAATATCTTTTAACATCATAAAATGTAGCTTAAATTCTATTATGAAAAAATTATTGTAATTTCATTCAAGAAACAAATGCTTTGAGAGAGAGGAGTCAGGTGATGAAAAAAACCATCACTTGAAGCAAAGCCTTTAGTATAAAATTTACAAACTTATCAAAAATGTGTTAATTTAACAATTATTTAACTGAGAAAACTGGTCAGTTAGAAAATTTGCATATGTGATAGTGTTAGCAAAACTGAATGGTAACTCAAATAATTTTAATAAAAATACTAAACATATACAACTGTAAAAGATGTGATGTTGGAATATGTTATTTTATGTCATTCATTTTTCTGTTATTTTTTACTTTTATTAACTATCATTAGATTTGCATCATGTCATATTAAGCAAATTTTAATAACTAATTTGAGGTTAGAAATGAGAACAGAATTTACAAAAGTTTAAAGAATGACACAAAAATAAATACATACACTTCTTAATGAAATGTTAAAATATTTAACATAAATGTAAAAACATCCAAGAATTAAAGTTAAAACTAAACAATATTTATCTGTAAGTTCCTATTTTGTATATTATATTTGTCCCATTTAGATTTAATTCCCAATATATCATCAGCCTAACTACAGAACTAATTTGTTATATGCATACAGGGGTCTGATTGAGGAAAGGAGGGTAAACTGGAATGTCATTCCCCTCGTTAAAGATAAAGAAAAAAATCATTCCCTTGTCAACACAAGTAAAAAAAAAACATACAACAAATGTCAAATACCTGATTGGAAAAACATGCATCTTGTGAATAGATTTCAAGTTGCCTTACTTTTTTTTTTTTAGAACTGAAGTGCTGTTACTGCTGTATGCATACTTCTTGGTACTTTTTTGTTTGAAACTATTACTTTTTGTTAAAATTAATAATTAAAAGTGAATCTGTAATCAGATCACATGCAAATAGTTTTACTAATATTACAAGTTATTTTGAAACAGTTTTGAAGGCAGGATACTAAATTTAAAAGGCATTCTAACTGCAATATATATAAGTTTAAAAAGATTAATGCTTGCTACACCAACGACTTTTAGTTTTAAAAAATCTCTGTGTAACTAAAAATTCTCTAGTCCAGATAACTTTTTTTTTTCAATCTTGACTTTGTTTATTCACATAAAATGGTTACAGTGACCAGGCCTTTAGTTGGCATTGGCCATCCTAATGTCTTGGAATACAAGTTATAATACTAAAAGCAATACTTAAGTGTACGCTGCAGAATAAGTACTTTAACTTTAAGTTTAAATACAATAGGTTACATTCTCCGTGTTTTAAGTGACGTTAGCAACATATAATACAAATCATTGCGTTAAATTGTATCGCTTTACAAAACTCTTAATTTAACTTGTCTTAAGTGTAACTTTAATTGAACAAACCTAAGTCTTGTGAAGTTAGCTTGTATGAGGTTAATATTCGCTTTTTATTGATCAGTAATTTATATGACATTACAATTACATCAATTTAATATCAATCTTATCTTGATATAATGTCATAAACTAACAGTAACAAGTTACCGATCAATGATAGCCCACGTTTCGCCGATATTAATATTATAATATTATTATTATTATTAATTAAAATTATTTGCTTTTTGTTGCGTGCACAACTGCTCCGTTATTAAGCTAAACTAAATAATTTTAGTTCCTATGGATACTAACCTTCTCCTGATTTCATGTTCGTGGAGTTTCAAATACGGGTCAATTCGTAGCAAATTATCAATATCTGGAACTTTTATGCCAGAAATCTGTTCACCAACTTCGGAATTATCCATGCTAGAAATAAACCTGCAATGAGAAACTCACACGAGCTAAACCTGGTATACTCAAATACATATGCTCAGCACGTGATACGCAAGGTCATCTAATACTTTAGTAACAGACATACCAAACTCACGCTAAAAGTTCAAAAGCGTTGCTCAACAACGTTATACTTGTATTATGACGACATGAAAAGACTGTAATGACACTTCAACTTAATTAAGTATAAAATTTTAAAAATAAGATTCTTGAAATTTAAATGCTTATAATGTACAGTGTGGGATTTTAAGTCAAATTCCCCTTAAAAAATAAGAAAATTATTGATTTTGAGAAAAACAGAGCGTAATCACTGTTTAATCACGATTTTTTTATCCTTCTAAGTATCTAAATGTTAAAGTTAAAAATAGCATTTTAGTACTTCCTGTCTTGGTCTTTAAGTTTTGTTTGTTTGTTTTTTCTTTTTCGCGCAAAGCTACACGAGGGATATCTGCAGTAGCCGTCCCTAATTTAGCAGTGTAAGACTAGAGGGAAGGCAGCTAGTCATCACCATCTACCGCCAACTCTTGGGCTACTCTTTTACCAACGAATACTGGGGATTGACCGTCACATTATAACGCCCCACGGCTGAAAGGGCGAGCATGTTTGGTGTAACTGCGAGTCGAGCGTCCTAACCACCTGGCCATGCCGGGCAGTGGTCTTTAAGAAGAAGTGCTTTTAAATGTCATGAACTGGTGAATTTTGTGCTGTTCACTTTTAAAACTAAATGTAGCTCCTAAATAAATAACAATAACAAGAAATATGTTATTAAACTGATGAAATAAGACTTACGTTCAATTAATTTCTCTTTCTATGTTCTTTCTTTGTTCACGCTGAATGTATAGTATTTGAAAATTTAAATTTTGAATAGTAACGTTCTGTTACGTCTCCGTTTGTTAATTGATTTTCCGTAACTTCGTTCCGACGAAACTTAAGCGACACAAGTCCTTTCTTAATAAAACTGGTTTATTCTTTCCGAATATAACTTTACCGATACACTCAACTTCAACAATCGCGCTAAACAAACGCTGTAACGTCTCTCGTGCTCTCTGACTGCAGTTCAATTACTCACTGTCTGTACACGCATTACATTACCCCGTCACGTTGTCACCCTCTTTTATACACC
>NW_013671612.1:0-29953 GCF_000517525.1 Limulus polyphemus
ATTATTCAATAAGCCTAATACAGTCTTGTAACCAGTCCATTAAAATTATTCAATAAGCCTAATACAGTCTTGTAACCAGTCCATTAAAATTATTCAATAAGCCTAATACAGTCTTGTAACCAATTTTATTAAAATTATTCAATAAGCCTAATAAAATCTTGTCACCATCGTGTGTGTTATCTTATTCTTGTCATCATGTGTTATTTTATTCAACTCATGCAGTTTTAAACAAAAGAAATAGCTTTGGAATTATTTTATGTAAAAAAAAACCTCATTGATAAAACTTGTCAGGTGACAATACTCATTCAGTCACCGAGATTCAAGTAATTAGTGAGACAGTAATAAACGCTAAAAATTAAATCCAGTCATTTGTCCAGAACAATAAAAAATATATATTTATTAACGTTAGTTATAGCCGATTTGGAATAAAGATTTTGTTATTCCTTCTGCCACAAAGTATGATAAGAAAATAGAGATTACAAAAAAAAAGTGTCTACTTTTGAAGTGGAATATTTGCATCAACATCTGATGTCTGAAGAATTCAAATAAAGCTAACTATTCTATGGGGGTTTTTGAGTCTGTTTTATTTTACCATATAGTAACCTAAATTAATTACATTTTTTTTTTTTTAAAAAGTATGTGTTAAGTGCAGGTAACTTTTGAAGAAGTAACAACCTAAAATGAACTAAAACAACACATGTTTGGTAATGCTCTAATGTGCTTAGTTTTTGTTTTCAAAGATCTTCATATCAACCTAAGTGATGTTTATATAATTTAACATTACAATTTAGGATCTTTTAAACTATCTTCTCTTACAATATATCTTTCATGGTTAATTCAAATATTCAAAGTGACTGATTGTGTAAAATCTTCCACTGAAGTCCATATTAATCAACAATTAACTTTACGGGTTAGAAACATAGCCCTATCAGTCTTAACAATCAGTCTAAGGAACAAATACGTCAACGAGAGATGGTGGTTACTTTTTTTTTGTAAAGGGATTTCTTACCTTGTACTTAAAACTTAAGGTTCAAGCCTTTATGTTGGTAGTTACAGAACTGAATGATAGGTTTGGGTAATTCATGTTACACTCAACACGAATCCCAAGCCTTTATGTTGGTATTTACAGAACTGAATGATAGGTTTGGATAATTCATGTTACACTCAACACAAATCCTTAGTTTTTGTAAATATAGTCTTCAGCATGTTTTTGCTTCAAAGTCAAAATGCACAAAGCTAAACAATGAGCTATTGGTGCTGTGCCCACAACAGGTATCAAAACTCGAATTTCAGTATTTTAAGCTGTGACTTACCACCGAGTCACAATGGGGTAGAGGGAAATAAACTGTTCATAAAACTGATTAGACTATTAATATCACTGTGAAATTTAAGTAAAATGGGCTTTGGAAACAAAATATTAAAAACCAAATTATTAAACACACACACAAAAAGTGTGAAAATAACCTTATCTTATAGGTACTTGACAGTAAAAAAAAAGGCTTAATAATCTGAAAGTCAGTTCTATTAAACTCTACAAGTACAAAAATCACAACTATCTTCACCAAATTTGGATGGAAAATGTTATTTTAAATAGATATTTCTAAGACATATGTATGAAAAAGCAAAAGAAATGAGTAAATGTATACAATATGTATAAACTAGTTTTCACAAAATATTTTTTTTCCAGCATTTCAAACAAACAAGTAAACACGTTTGTTCTCTACCGATACTCCGCTTGTAGATGTCAAATTCTGATGTTTCTTTTCAAAGATAAATTATTTCTATGAGGTAGGAAATAATTATGCTATTGTCATTAATTGATAATTACTAAAACAAATCAAAATAGGTCTGAAACACTTTAATTATTCTGAGTTGAGTGTTATAACAATTAGTATCATTGTACGACATTATATTAATAAAAAAATTTTTTACAGCATATCGGGTATTATATTTATCACCGAGGATTAGCATCCAAACTAATGGACAACACACCTGCTTTATCACAATCTAAACACGGAGATTCTGAACACGTTCTAAGATTTATTTAAACAAATCTTGTCACAATCTTAAAAAAATAGATTAAAATTAGAAATGTTTACAATTTAGAAATACAACATTTATTTCGTTTTACCTAACACGCAAGTATGTACCGATGCACAAAAAAAAAGCTGTAGGTTAATATCTAATAAGTTAGGTAAACAAATAACAGCCAGACATAAATAAAGAATTTACGACCGATCACATGTAGTTTCACAGGCATTAACAAGTACACCTAGAACACCATGTGGGGAAAATAAAATTAAGAGTTCCTGAAAATTCAGTTCTCTAGTTTTTGTTTCCAAGGACTCGTTTAAGAGGATTTTCTTTTAAATCCTGAAGCCACCTTGTTTCCTGTCCATGTGTCTCAATCTGAGATACACATCTGTACCAATTCCTTGCATCGTTTGGATTGTCAAACTTCCACCCAAATATTCTGCATAAGCTCGGGTTGTCGGTAACCCAAAACCGAACCTGAAATAAAAATTGCTGGTTTAATATTCATTGTATTTTGAAACTAAGTACCAATTAAAATACTAGTAGCTCTATCATACATTATTTTGTCTCTGATAATCCATATAATACAACATGAAAATGTTGCAGTATTTCTTTCTAAAACACTTAAAACTTACATTGGTTTTGATAGTAAAATTCATACATGTTCACGGAAAGAAAAACCAAACACATTAATGAGATTGTCTCTGATAATCCATATAATACAACATGAAAATGTTGCAGTATTTCTTTCTAAAACACTTAAAACTTACATTGGTTTTGATAGTAAAATTCATACATGTTCACGGAAAGAAAAACCAAACACATTAATGAGACTTGCTTTCAATTTGTAAATAAATTCTACCCACCCTTTACGAGCTTAGAGAAACTACATTCGGATGTTTATCGGTCACGCACAAACTCAAACAATTTACAGAAGATACTCAATCACGCAAGACCTCAATTAAAACTACAGCAACTCAATCCTACATCGCGTATTAATAAAGACTATACTTTAACATACAGAATCTCAAGTAAACTGTGCAGGATCAAGTAAAAAAAAACATACAAAATGACAAATATAATAAAGAAACTTCTAAAAAAGAATGTATTTAAAAGTACAGAGAGAAGCAGTTAAAAACAATTTAAAAAAAAATGTGGTTTATCCTAAACCACAGTTCATAATGCTGACTGTCATGCCAATTTGAAATCCTGCATGGAAATGTTTACCCAAGAGAAAACATTAAATACTATTGAATGAAAATGTTAATGTTTAGGTATTATAATATATGATGCTGCCAATTTATTTTTCTAAATTATTTGGCAGATAAACCGTATAAAATACTAAAAATTAACAGGAAACTCAATACAATCATTTAATTAACCACTTATATTGACTTCCGGGAATTTCACCCCCCTCACCATTAGTCCTTGATAAATTGAAAGACTCAGTCTAGCTCTTTCTACTTTCCAGGGTTGCTCATGAAGGGTGTAGTTCCCCCATAACTGATGTAGCTCACTGACAACTGGAGAACCATATGAAAGATTGGGCTACATATTTATTACTTCCAAGCTAACACTGGTGTAAGGAAGGCTGGTAACAAGTGCGACTAACCGTGTGTTTATCACGCACCCATTTTCTTGAATGAATAGTGGCAGTTTAAACACACTGACGATTTTACAATAACTTAAAAACAAGATAGTTCCTGTAGCGGAGTAAATTAAAATGGAAAATTATATATTTATAATATTGTGGTACCTGGTCATCCAGCCGCATTTATAGAAAGGAGAAACGGAGACGATACATGATCAATTAATTTTCGTACACTTTATGGTAAACTTACTTTGCTTTGGTAAAATTTAAACCACCTAACATATCAAGCTAAGTGCAAGTGCTTTGAATTTTTAATATTTTTTTTACAAAAACCAGACGAGTAAATGAAAATAGTATTACGCTCATTCTTAGATTAGTTGAGCTCCTCTTGAGATGCGACACGTGATAACTTTTACCGATAGAAGGTGTTATCTTTAATACGCAGTTAACCAACACAAATAAAGAATGATTTTTTGGTGTTATCTTTATTACGCAGTTAACCAACACAAATAAAGAATGATTTTTTGGTGTTATCTTTATTACGCAGTTAACCAACACAAATAAAGAATGATTTTTTGGTGTTATCTTTAATACGCAGTTAACCAACACAAATAAAGAATGATTTTTTTTTTTTTACACTCACCCGTACATCGGTCCAGATGGACCATGGTTAGATTCTGAAATCATGGTACTAAACAACCCCGTGTCTTCCTCCTGCGTGATGCTGGCGGTACTGAAATGGTACCGAGTAACATGGTCCACCATGTGGTGTGGGATCCCTCCCCCACGGTCTGAGACCCTAGATAAAAAAAGAAATATGCAAATAGGAAAATTGTTAACTCAATTTAAGTAGCTCCCAATGTATTTACACTAGCAAGAATCAAAATGAAGAAATAAAATAATAAAAACATATATTAAACATTCTAAACCAATAAATGTTAATGTAAGTAACATCACTGAAACCATTTCAAAATACCGTAACCATAAGACTTCAATCACACATAAAGTTATTGGAAGTTAGGATCTATAATATGCAAAACACATGAAAGAAACACTCGAAGATCAACACTACCTCAAAACAAAATCTGCATCATTATTGGCAATGGTCACTATTACAGGAGGAAGATTGGATTCTGGTTTGTCCGGGTTGTTTTCAATGGTAGCCCTTTAAAAACAGGACAAGAACAAAGTTCAATACGTATACTTGTAAATTAAATCTTTACATCATAGATCTTAAAGCTTTACATTATAATTTTATTACGGCATTTCTTTATTTCCACTGAAGTACAGTCACCATGAATTTTTTGGCTCATGATAAACAAAAACAGTTGGTAACTGGAGAATTTAACTGTTCAGTTAAACAAATAAAAATCATGCTGATTTCAGAAAACATGAAACCAACTGGTACATCAAGTGTGTCAAGTTTCATGGTAGTCTTCTCTAGTTTTTTTTATGTTTCATTATATTTTAGCAGCAGCAACAACAACAACAACCAATTCTTCAATGCTTACCTCACTGCATTTTTCAGAAGTTCTGGAATTATATAGTCTATCGGAATCTGAATGTATGGAAAACTGGCAGTGATGTGTCCGTTACACTTAATTTCTGGAGCTTTCCCATACTTATGGTCGGAAATTTGTCTAGAAACAAAAGAGGGAAGCTAAACAATTAAGAATACAGGATATATGCACCTGGGAATTTTAGAAGAAAAAAAATTTTTTTTTTAATATTAGAAGTCACTATTTTGAATGTAATTTCTTTAATCATGGGAAAAAACAAAAACATTTTACTATCATTTATAACAATACTTTTTTGGCAATAGTTTGAAAAAAAAAAGCTTTTAATCTCCACGTAATAATAAAAACTATATATTTCAGCCAATGTTTTACCACTGTGGCTTCATCAGGTCTAGTAGAACAACAACCATTTGATGTGAAACTACACATTAATTTCTTTTGCATCGTGTAAAACATTAGACCTAAATAACAAAGTCAAGTTATGAACCTTCACAAAAAAAAACATACAAGAAATTATAAAATTAAAGTAGAAAAATATTTCTAAATAAATATTGCAGTGAATGAACACATTCCCATATAAACCAGATTCAAAATACTTCATTGCATAGGCTTTATCTGACTTGAAAAATTGACACTAAATATCTAAGCTGTTTGATAGTAAGCTACTGAAGAAATAAATTCCTTGCAAATAGTTTTTGCTTAGTGTTCATTTAAAAAGAATAAGTTAAAATATTTTAACCCTGTAGTTGTCACTTTGAGTATTTTTTAACGTAAAACTCAAACCAAACTTGGCGTTTTATCTCGTTAATTAAAATATTGGTGAGTACAAGCTTTTGTTTGTCAGTTGTTTTGTCCGAGTCTTGTTGTTTGATTTTTTTGTCTGCCGACAATCGCTTAATTTTATGTGACTCTGGATTGTAATCTATAATTTATGCTGTTTTCTCATTCCTGTCGCTTGCCACATTTGGATGAAACCTAATATACTAAACAGTATTTATCAAAGTGAAGCCTTCCAAGTTATCCTTCAGCAGGCAACAGTCATTTAGAACTATTCAAAATGGAAGCAATTCTCACGTCAACGGATCATTATCAGAAGGTTTTGGCTTTTTTTTTTTATGAAAACAATCAACATACCATTCTCTGTCCATCTAGTTTTAAGTATATAAATAAGCCATCAGCCCACCCTCACAGACCTCTTTCACGTGGAAGCAGGCAATATATATGGTGCCAAATTTAAATATAATTTTTGTTGCATTGCTACAAATAGTGTATCTTCCTCTCAAAGTGTAGTATATACACTTAAGAAAATCAATATTTCTGCCTGACCCTTTACCATGAACTAGCCAATCACAAGTCACTTAAGATATCTTCACTGCTCACCGAAAGGCAGGATTACAGATTCCTGAAATTAAACCACAAGACCATTTCTAATTAGTACTGCGATTATTGCATAAATACAGTTACATCTGAAGTTGGTTGCACTTAGAATCTGAAAAACCGGTCTCATTTCATCTTATCCTTCGATAGTTCCTGTAGTATTCTTTAATATATTCCAAATTTTTTACCTGGTAAAAGAGAAAACTGTAATTTTTTTTTTCCTTTAACTAAAATTGCAAATATGTAGTAATATTATTACTATTCTTTGCACTATACACTGGTAGCCGTGCTTACAAACGTTTTCAACGACTCCTTAAGATTTGGCAGTGTCCAATTGGTCTGACAAATAATTCTTATTCTTTTTGTTCTTAGACCTGAAAAATAAACTAGAGTGAAAAAAAAAAAAGATAGGAAGAAACAGGAATGTTTCACAGCTAAGCTTCAGGTACCAGGTGGTGTAGAACACTTGATGGTAGATTAGAAATGTCACCTAGGTTGAACCACTGGTACTCTATAGTCCACTATGTCAGTCATCTCCACATGAAATTGGACCACTGCTTTGCAAAAACCTTCATCCTCTAGAGACAGAAGCTTACAACCTGTGAGAAAGAAGCAGGAGGGTCTGGTTGTTAGTGAGGCTTTGTGGATGGATGACCAATTAATGTTGTGGGACAGACAATCAAGGCTACCTAAACACTGACCCTTCCATTTTAAAAAGTTTAACATTCTTACCTCGTGAAATCAGCCCAACGGTCCACGACATCTTTCGGTTTCATGGCAACATTGATAATACCAACATGGTTAGGCTAGTGGAAGACAAAAACAACCTCATTTAAAAGTTTTAAAATGTCCTCCGAAATCAAGACATGAAATTCTAGGCCTACTAAAAAGTAATGCAGCTTTTTGCCGGACAATCATATTCTTCCACAGATCGTCGGCTATGAATACACTTAATTTAGAAATGTGGCAGAGAAAAATAAACAATTGACTAAATTACCTCAATACTTTGACATACGATTCAATGTAAAAAAAGCGTAAAATGCAAGAATTTACATGAATGGCATAATTAAAAGTCATGTAATAAGTAATCAGCATAAACCGGCACTGCTGGTCGAGCGTAAAACAACCTGAATATGGTATTTTTTTTAAATCACCAACTTCTACATGATAAAAGCAACAAAATGTCGAGTTACCATAATGTTACACATATCACTTACATCAACTATGAACTTAAGCCTAAATACTATCTAATGCGTTATATTGCTGGTTAACATTACACAAGACTCAATAATTGACTTACAAGCAATATTACTCAGTTAGCATACTAACAATACTTTTCCCATTTGGCATTATGCACTTCCAAGATATACAATGCATGTTATGTACCATCTCACGAAATAACAAAAAACTACTTAAAAGAACAATCCTCCTCCATTAGATAAAAAATTAACTTTCTGGTTTAACATCGCAAGCTATTTGATTTAATGCACCACTGCCGATAAGCAAGGAATTGTTAAACATATAATTAACTCCCTCTCTCTAATAGTTCATTTATGTAAGGTTTAGTTATTAACTCAAAATATTTTATACTAACATGAATAATACATATACGGCTCAAGCTCAGTTTAAACGACAAATTATACCTGTTCATTATGTAGGGCTAAATGATGTTCTGCAAGCATTCTAATTCCCAGTCGCGATGTCAGAGTTCTATCCAGAAACTGTCTAACTAATTCTTCTTCCTACAAAATAAAACAACAGGAATTTAAATACAAAGTACGGTAAAATTAACTCATCTTTAACATGCTTTAATTGACTAGATGCAGTTCACATAAATCTAATTTCATGAGTTTATCATGATACGTTATTGACACAACCAAGAGAAACATGTTTTAAGACGGTCTACCCACACTTCGCCGAGATGCACACAGAGGTCAAAGTACGACGTCATTTCGGGGACACGGGTAGTCAGATCCATTTTCCCCCCAAGCGTATTAAATAGCCACGAACATTTCGATAATAATTATTATGTTATCTTGAACCGTTTTCACTCTTGAAGCTTGTTTTGATGTAATGATCGAAAACAATTTCTATTTCAAAATCATAGCTAACCACTGTATTCTTATTAAGTGTTTAAATCTAAATGACAAGTTAGGAATTTGTAAACAAAATCGGTTAACAGGACATAGAAGTTGGAAACCACATTTAACCCGAAGAATCATATTAGGCCTAGTGGTAAATGTTATGGGAGCAGTACCAATGTTAAGAGTCCACTGCCATTAGGATATTTCTTTTTAAATAATCACTTTGTATTCTATTTATACAAATTATCTTAATTAAAAGTAAACCACAATTCTTGTCAGTTGATGTCTATAATTATCCTATATCCCAATAGTATGGAGGAACAAACGTTAGGCCTATAAATTGTCAGGTACAGTCACACTTTTCCCCATCATTCACCACAACTAGCTTGAATATATGAACAAAAACAATGATGTCTTGTTCTCATTCTCGTTAGTTTCTGAATATTCTGACGATTCACTTTTACCATCTTCAGCCTGAAAACTGTAACTTCATTAGTATCATTATTACTGTATACATAAGCTATGTTCTGACGTTTTGTTTACATTTTTGTGTTGTTGTGACATCAGCATTTCTCAATAGGTAGCGCTTTAATCAGTCTTTAATTGGGAGTTGCAAAAGCATTTGAATCATGTTTATTTACACACACACACACACTTGAATGTTTTTTTTGTATCATTTACTAGTAAATATTTTGAGCATTGGTGTCTAGGACAATCTGTTAAGCTAATAAAATTTGTTGCCTGGATTTGGATTTTGAAGTGTTATTTGTTTTCTTTTTGTAAATCAATAATTATATTCAATTAAAATGACAACAAAAATGTCATTAGCAATTGATAAAGTCATTACAACTTTATGGAAGATGGTTAAATATGAAGATAAAAAGAAAATAACCTTGATGTGCTTTCTGCATTCCTGGAAGCCGGATGCCAGCTTTGTGACTACATCCCGATGATCATCCAACAAATTTTTAAGCATTTCGCTGTACTGTTTTTCTGTTTCCAAGTCAGTGATCTAATAATAAAAAGTTTCTAAAAACGTATACAAATTTAATTGAACCTGAAAAATTAAATGTTTAAAATCAAATTGTCAAAAAAGAACTAATAGATGTTTAAGACTAAAATACATTAAAAACTTAAAGGGTGGGGGGGAGAGGAAAAATCATTCGTTTGAGGAGATGTAACAATTTTGAGTTGGAGTTTTTATGAGGACATAGTTATTTTTAAAGCTAAGTTTCCTGAACCATATAATGTTCTTTACACACACACACATTATTAGAGAAAAAAAAAAAAAGAGGGGTTCAACTTACTGAAGAGGTACAAAGTAAAACAACTGAAATACGTTTTTACAGGAAAAAAACAAAACATGTTATCTGTAGATTAAATGCTTTATTATATGTAGTTCACAAGAAACTTATTGTGACAAACTTACTGCTCGAAATTCTGACAAGATGAAGAAGGCCCGGATGTACAGTTCATGCTAAAAGTAAACAACAAAGAACAAATGTATAGAAGAGAACATTTATACTATACAAATAATAAATACAATTACAATAATCTTTGAAAGTGCTTCTTGAACACTGAAAATCTCAAATCACTATGAACATGCTACAGCACAAAGAACAAATATTTTCCCGATGCTTATATTCTACATTTGGTTGTTAATCTCCTGCCACATTCTATGAAGTCCCGAGAAGGGCTGTGTGTAGTCGTACTTCCAGGATTCGATCCAGGGTATCTTTAATAAAAGAGTGATGTGCTATTTAACTTGTCCAAGGTCTCTCCCATTAGAACTTAAATAGTTTCAAGAAGAGTATGCTGGTTTTTATGCTAGGTTGACCGAGCACGTTATCAGCAAATATATTCCATTATATATATATTCTATTATTACTCTTTTTAAATATATGGGTCTACTCTTGCAAGATGGCTACTGAAGAAAATTGCCCAATTTGCTCCTGAAGAAGAAAGGTCTACCTTTCGAAACCGCTCGGGTTATAGGTTTTTTTATATTAATTTCTATCGAAGAAGATTGATGTTAGTATCGTGTATCCATTATACTCCCAAATTCTATTTTTTGTTGATCTTTTTATTTCTACAAAAACATGTTGTTCCAAGGGGGTTCTTAGGATATTTAGGCAGTTGTATCATGGCTTCAGAATACTGTTCTCATTTGTTTTGGATCAAGTAATTAAAAACTGAAACTGCTAGCTATAATTTGTATTTTAAAAAGGTCCTACAGTTGTCATGCGATGTGCTTGAAGTATCCGTTTCAGATACGGTGACTTGTTAATTTTTCTATTTTATTAACACAAGGTCAGAGGTTGTATTAAATCCACCAATGGGTTGCAAAGGATAAAAAACAAACAAGGTCCACCCCACTTTTTGTAATTAATCATAAAGGTGGCCACTAGTTTAACTTGGAAGTTTAAGTTTTAACTTGTTTTGTAATAATAATAAAAGGTTTATTTTGCCATCAAGTATGTTTTCCATATGGTGAGATACCACTAACAGATGTCTGAGAGGGATGGTGCCACGAAGTCAGGTACTCAGCAAAATAACCTCTGAAAAAACTAAGATTTACACATCAAAATACCATAAGAGTGATGGGAAAGAATCCTTTCTTACCACAGATATGATGATTGGATTACATCCAACAATGAAAGGCAAGCTGCGAAATCCAGAAATCCGATGGGCAATCCTTACAGGCAATTCTTTGTGTAAAAACTGAGCACTCCTCTGAAACAAATTAAAAACGTATTAGAAACTCTAGACTACTTATAAATGTCAAGGGTAAAAACCACAGATCTACAATATACTTTTCCAGCATTAGTTTACAGATTTATGTAAAACTTGAGTAAATAATATCATACAATCCAGTTTCATAATGAGCATTTTACTTACTAATCCAAGAAATTAGATTAATGTTCGTGTCTGCCGATTAGAAAAATGTAAAAAGATTCTAAGAAACTAGATTAATGTTCGTGTTTGCCGATTAGAAAAATGTAAAAAGATTCCAAGAAATTAGATTAATGTTCGTGTTTGCCAATTAGAAAAATGTAAAAAGATTCCAAGAAATTAGATTAATGTTGGTGTTTGCCGATTAGAAAAATGTAAAAAGATTCCAAGAAATTAGATTAATGTTCGTGTTTGCCGATTAGAAAAATGTAAAAAGATTTTTCATGCTCAAAAAACAAAAAAACTTTGTTTGGAAACTCAAGTTAGGCTAGGCTACAGTATTTATACAGTACGCAGTACTTACTGATGAAAATTTAATAAATAAACACAGATATTAGCAATCTTAAGAGAAAGAAAGACTTAATTTATTTAGTATTTTCAAGTGTTGTCATACATTTACTTCTGGAAATACTTTTGGCTCAGACATAGAAATTCAAATAGTGTCTAATACAATGTAAAAACTTCACAAATTAATTTAAAATTTTTTTTTCACTGGGTAAATGATGAAAAAGAACCATGGTGCAGGAAATTAAAAGTTGACATGAATCTTAACTCGAGATACTGTTTAAGAAGTTACATACTTAAAGTAGCATACAGTTAATTTAACCTTTCTTCATTATTATACAAAATCTTATTTCACATCATCAGTTCACCTACTAATACACAGCGTACTTTACGGTAAGGTCTTATAAATAAAAGAATTTTTTTAAGCCTGCGTGCTTGTTTTTACAAACGTTTTTTTTTTTTTAAGAATGTTGTACTCTTCCCCACCATCACAAGTAATTGCTGGTGAAGTTGTGGTTTTGTCACATCTGAATTCATTTTTGTAGAGACCAAAGCCTGAAACCCTCATTACTTCTAACTATTGCTACATTAGTTATGCTTTTGCTCAAATATCAATAGATAATTAAGCATCATGGAATCATTATTTAACATGTCTGACTAATAAACAAACTCTTTTAAAGACAATCATCAATACACTTTCTCATACAGACGTACTTTTTTATTCAGAAAAACACCTTTACGATATCCAAGTGGTCTTCCTTTCGTATTTATGTTCTTAAATCAATAAATAAATAAAGTTGTATTTTCCAAGTTTAATGGAAAATGGAGTTGTTTTGTTGTTAGGCTGTTTCATACACCGCATTTTGATTTTATAATACAAGTACAATCAATACAATCTATCACAGAAATGTCATTACTGGTTTCATCCTCAATAAATTATCCAAAATAAAACAAACAATACAACCAGCTAGGTCGTATAGAAAAGTTACAAAAAATGAATTATTAAAATTATAAATTACAAAAATAATTATTAATGAATTATTAAAAAAAAAAAATTAATTTCAATGACGAAGTCAACAGCATTTTCAAGAATAATATGGTACCAACATATTAAAATTATTAGAAATACAGAAATGCTTGGAAAAACTTGTAATACCACAGAAATAGCTGAAAATGATCCATTTTTGTTTATAATAAATATAGAACAAGATTAATTTAATTCCTTAAATTCCACATATCTAACATCTATACTTTCTCACTCCAATATTCCTCGTCAAATATGTAAAAGTTACACGTACAGTACATGAAAGAATATTAATAGGATCTGGGCCCCACAATTGGCAAAGTACCAAAAACAGCCACCTAGAACTAATAAACCCAAAAACCTACAAAACATTGGTTGATCATACCAGTCAGACTGCACACAAGGAAAACTAGGTTACAGGGGCAGTAAGAACAATTCTATGAAGTACATGTAAAATACATGTTTTTGGAGCTTAGAAAGGACACCTCGTTATGCAAGCGGTATATTACCACGAGTAAAACAATTTTTTTTGCCTCCAAAATCATTTTCTTCTACATTTTATACGACATTAAAAACTATTAAGTACATTTTGCTAGTTAAATGACAGGTATCCTTGTTTGTTCTCAGTGCGTACGTGTATTTCTTGTTTAAAATATGCTTTTTTTTTTTTCTCTCTCTTTTTAAAATCAGCGACACTTTCCAGTTTGGTAGGTTTTGATAAATAATACGACAATTGCTTCCGACACTGAAACTAATAATTATATAACAAAAACATTTGGCCATAATGTCATTTTGGTTATAAAACTCAATCCAGCAGTAATACAAAAGCAGTGGCATTAACTACAAAAGATGCCCCCCTCCCTAAATAAAAAGTAATTGGGCCCTCCCTACACTTGTTTCTCTCATCAGCAATTCTACCCCCTGCAGTTACAGGTGCGTATGCTGATGATGACGAGCTGCGTGAAAGACTTGTCAAAGGAAATGTAGGAGAAATACAAGGTTAAAAACAATTTCTGAATAGTTACGTTTCATATGTGAAATCTGAGTTCTATTTCACAGTTTTAAGGTAAATTTACCCTTACCAATAAATGACTTCCATCTGGACTTTTACTGGAATACAAGAGAGTAGCTGGATCTAAACGCACCGAGGGCTAGGAAGATAATAAATTCAATATCGTTATGCAGCTAAATGAAAAATTATCATATGCTAAGATAAGACAAGTTAACACTTTTTTTTTTTGGTAGAATTAAAACATAAGTGGTCAAAGTTCAGCAGTATTCCTAAATTAAGATACTATTATTATGTTTACAAAACGTTTATGATAAAAGAATTCCACTAAATATACTGGGAAACAAACTCATTAGTTGAAATAGATATTACATCAATTAACACGTTCCTATTGTAATATAATAAATTCAAACACCTGAGCAGCAGCTATGTCAATGGCTGTCTGGTTATAGAACGAATTAATAGCACGTGGATATTCCTTGAGCTGGAAGCTTATCTGACTATCTCCTACATACGACATTGTCCTAGCTGCAGGATAAACAATCCAAGACACATTTTTCCCATACTTTTGTTTCACAATGCTATGTAGAATGTTACTTCCAAACCGCCCAGCGATAGGGAGTCCTCTCCTCAACACACTAGACATCTTCAAAATTGAGATTTTTTCTTTTGTTGTTTTATCCAGAAAATCCTTAGTGTTTTCTGAACTGATCTGTCTAATCAATAACCCTATGTTCTTGATAATTAATGTATCTTGCATGCATCATCATTGTATCTGATGAAGACCTGAAGAAGAAGAAGAAAAAAAACAAAATCTCATAGCATTAGTAATTTAACAATATTTGACAGATGTATTATTTGGATGATTATATAAACAAAAATTATTTCAGTTATTATTAACTATTAATTTTGAAATGAAGTGAGAAATGATGTTGACTTTAGTAGATCAAAAGGCATATTATCATCTTTAACATTCATACGTAATATTTTAAACATTTTCTACCGAATATACTTCAATTTAAACAAACAACTAAATCTTTAAATTTCCTGTATAAAATTTAGAGAACACTCTCTCTCAATCTGTACATACTTTACAGAAGTTCATTGCAGTAATTTTGTAGAAAAACATATATATATCAAAATATGCAACTTGTAGGGGTCACCCATGCCAAAATATCTACAGACTGAGATGAAACATATCTCATCTCATCTATGCTGAATAGATTTGAAAACAGTTTTAAAAAGCATAATATTTTTTCTTTTATTATACAATTTACTTTCAACTCAAAAGGTAACAGCAGTGTTAAGTTACACTTTGACTCTTGGCGTGTGCATCAAATTAGTAAATGGTAAAGCACAACTAAATATTTTTGATAAGAGAAGAGCATCTGATTTTCCTATCCTTGGTCTGCCCACCCCGAATAGTGTGGTTCCTCGTACGATACTGAAAGGCGTCATCACGTCTCAAGATTTTTTTAACTGCATGTAATAATAGCACATTTTTTTTATTTTTATGGATAATGTTATATTATTCATAACTAAATTAGAAAATAATGGATATAAATACTGGCAAATAAAGTTTTTTCAAGTTCTTATAATAAATTTCAAAATATTTTATTAGATAAATATTCAATGAGGAAAAAAACCTATTTTGTCACTAGAGGTAGGTAGCTAGCTTTAATGTGCAAGTTAAATTTATTCAGTACAGCCGGGACTGGAATGACTAACTTCAAGTAGCTGGGCTTGTCTCTGTTATCCTGTGCTATACCTGAATAATGTGACAATATGAACTACTTTAGGTAAGTCTTGTAGTGACTTTTTTTTAATCAGTCATTTTTAGAAAAGGGGTGGAGGTTGGGAGTAACGTGTAGTAGAATTATTAGGGTGGAGGATGGTAGGCATTGTTTAGTAGAAATATATTTTTTGGGGTGGCTTGAGTTTATCTTATTTCTACTTTTAACTTTATTACATCATTTTATGGGTAACTGCCTTCCCACAACTGGCTGCAGACAGTGAAAGGCAGTAAGAGTTGAGACGTTGTGGGTGTAAGCACTCAACTCTGTACCCTTAATGAACTGCTGACTGGTTTCTCATCTGCTCTTTGAATTTTGTCCAATAGATGGGATATCCCCAATGCTTTTGGGTGCTATTACCACGGGCAATCTTCGTTATGACTTTTGGATAATAACCGGAAAGTGTGAAGGTTTTCTTGTTGTTTTTTTTTAAGAGTTTTGAATTTATATTAAGTTTGTTATTGTTTTATAATGTTGATCTTGATCACCTATTGACAATTAATGTAATTAATATAATAGTTTTGAAGCTATATTTTTTATTTAATATATACAGGGATTTTTATAAACAACTTAGTACATTATCTTTGTTTATCACAGTTTGAAGGAGAAATATTGGTCCATCTTGGCTGTCCCTTCCTCTAAACCAAAACTATTAAAACATTGACAAATCCATCAGAACGAAGGAGTATACAAAGATTCCCCAGGTTTTAAATGTGAATAGGGAATTCTTGTATCTTGCATTTCGATCCTTGGGTAACACTAACAGCCACAGTAAAAAGTGGGATGTTTTTGTAATCATATCATTAGTACAAATGCACTAACCAGCATTTGCAATATCCACACAGAAACATTAATCTGTAATAATTTATTTGTATTTAGCGTAAAACGACTAATATCAATCAACAAGCCTTTTTCCATGTACTGAAGATGCTTATTGGTGTTTTTTCTTCTTCTTTTTAAATTTTAAAATCAACTTTTTCTTGTTTACCTACCCTCAATAATAACTGGAAAACAGTTTACTTTTAAGACCTTAGCTTCTCATTTTATTTTCAAGAAATATTAGAATATTTTTATTGCAACAGTCATAATAAACTTTCTACAGAATAACAACTTTAAATTTAAACAAGGCCTGAAACAGTGTGAAATCACCTACCTTCTGTGAAAATTAACCGCTATAGCGTTGAGTATTAATCAAAACATATTTACACTGAGAATAAGACTTAGTCAAATTAATGAACATATGATGCATTTTGTTTACAATAAATATAATTTATAAAGTATGGACCTAACAGTAAATGGAGTAATATTTAATGCTGCTTCAGTAAGCCTAATGAAAATCCAGCTTTGAACTTGAAGTTAACTTTTAAGCCTTAAGCCTCAAACCTATTTCCTAGACAAAGGAATATTTAAAGTTTAGACGCATCGATTAAGGCTTTTGTTTTTTTAATTGATTCAACATAAACAGAATAATTTGGAAGAAAATATCAGATGTGGAAAAATAACAATAAAATATAAATAATATTTGTGTTAAGACTAATAATAAATTTTAGTAATAACAGAGCCTCAGTAACCCTAATATTACTATTATTAGTAATACTAATAGTCACGAGACTAAAACTTACAGGTGTAAAATCGAATAAAAATTGTCTTACCCAAGATAATTCTTCCTTACCCCTATGTTGGTAAATAGTCGTGAGCGTATCGCCTAACGTCAAGCTTACATATTACATGCTAGATATTAATATTGCTTTTCTTCTACTGTTTGAGTTCAACGGTTGCGGTACATCGTTGAGAAAGCTTCATCTGTTCTGAAAACTAAAGAATACTGTAACTATAATCCTTGTACCTCCTTTTTTCTAGTCAATCGTTAACTCTTCTACACCTATTCGTACTAATTTGAAAACCTTGAACAAAAAAAAATACGCATGCGCAAACAGTGCCACAGTGGTGTTCACGTGAGCATTAGCTGATCGTCGTGTGATATTGGAACTCTGTACGATGACGTGCGAATGGAATGAAAGAGTTAAGGTAGCCAAGACAATAAAAAAAATGTGAAAATCACAATTTTAGAGCTCATAAAAATGTTTTCTCGCTCTTTCTATATATATATACAAGTAATCTGAGTTCTGTTAATATATTTGTTTTTCTAAAATATAATATTAATAGATATAAACGTATTGTTTACGACATTGACAGAAAACGTAACAATATGTGTCAAATTTATCATCAAATTTAATACGACATCTAACTCCTAGGTTAATCACACAGAATTTGTTATGAAGTGACTACTCTCTGACCTGCTTGGAACTACATTTCAATGGACCGTCTTTTGTGTGAGCTGTATATGCAACATTAAACATAAACAAAAGTTACAAATTATGGAAATTACAACGTAGTCGACAATCTGATTTGTTAAGATATAAGAAGAGGCGTGCCTGCTGTCCATGTACCCAAAATGTCCTCGTGTGCCGTCTTTTTTCTTTTCTTTTGTGAAGTTTTGTCGTTAAACACAAAGCGACACATTGGGCTATCGGTGCTGTACCTATAAGCCTTCAGATTTACCATTTAGCCAATGGGGGCCTCGTGTGCTGTCACTCAAGACTTTCTTGTTTAAATTTTTGAAGTTTATAGCAAATTCAGTAGTCTTAAAAATCAATACACTGTTATATATAAAGAGTTATGAGTATATATCAATTCAAAATTCACGTGATTATGAAGCCTACATATAAAATATTATGCCCGCATTTAAAATCTCAAGCAATTTTATCAGCTCTTCTTGTGTTGAGGAATATTGATCATTAAAGCCTACATCATATTACATTAATTCACATAATTATAATTATCAGTTTCAGAATTGCGGATTTTCGTTACTTCTTTGAGTTACCTCTGCGTGATTAAAGTACAATGTCTGGTCTAGTTTTAAACTGTAAAGTTAAATCTTAAGCCTACATTATTCTAACTATAAAAAAATGTCCCAAGAGAGCAATGTATTAACATGACATAAAAAAAACAACTCTATTTTTCTTTTTTTTCCTTTTTTCTATGAACGAGTAAACTTACTTGACTGGAAATAACCGGCTTAAATTCTAAATTGAGGCAGCCATGCAGAGGTAGCCAAGTTCGGGTAAGACAGATGGGGTAGGGGGTGGGTGAGAGAAAAAGAACATCTACTTCACGTTACAAAGTTAGAAAGAAAAAAATAGCGTGAAGCAAGAGCAAAGTAAAATAGAAACCGTGATGTAGGGATGGATATTTACAAATAAGTTGCATGTTAAACAAAGATAAACATACATACATTTAAATACAGATATTACATTCCCCGGGGGGTGAGCGGCAAGTTTACGAACTTACGGGGCTAAAAATCTGGAGTTCAAATCTCCGCGGTAGACGCAGCTAATAGCTCAGTGTGGCTTTCTTCTAACACAAACAGAAAAAAACAAAGTGTAGAGATTACTTATAAACATTTTAGACACAACTATTGATCTTTATATATAAAAAAGCGTTTCTCTCTTCTTCTTACCGCTCTACACCTTTCGTAAACATTTGTATTTTATTACGTTAATATGAATTTTTCATATTCAACAGTATAAATGTTTGGATGAACGTAGTTTGTTTAAAAGTGCTATACGTATCAGAATTTTTCAGTATTTCAAAATATAAAACTAATATAATTAGTGTCACGTCCTTCTACTATAGACCCAAAGTACACTAACAACCAAAAATAGGGCAATTCACACATACAAATTGATAACATAAAACGGACATGGCCCTGAAAAGGATAGTACTAACAGAAATACATCAACCCCATATCAAACCAGCCAACCAAAAAAACCTGAACCACAGAAAAAAGCTATAACAACTGTACAGAAGGGAGGAAGAGGTCTACCTGACCCTCCCAGGTCAATGACCTAAATCCCGATCCGGAGAAGAGAGAGTGTCACGTCGGTCGTGTCCTAGTGGTTATAATGTGCCGGACTGTTTATTCGAGAATTCTGGGTTGGCATCTCGTTACCGAGATAATGAATTTCCTCTGTTTATTGACCTGGGTTTGTGCGTCTAACAAAAAAAAAAAAAATAACGTCATTCTTTGACAGAAGTAACGGAAAACCAGCTCAATAATCATTTCTTTTTCAAGACAGGTGAGTCATTGTTTCTACCTATACTCGAAACGTCATTCTTTGACAGACGTAACGGAAAAACAGCTCAACAATCACTTCTTCTTCAAGACATGTGAGTTATTGTTTCTGCCTATACTCGAAACGTCATTCTTTGACAGACGTAACGGAAAACCAGCTCAACAATCACTTCTTCTTCAAGACATGCGAGTTATTGTCTCTGCCTATACTCGACTTTGAAAGCGGTTAAAAAATTAATAATTACTATTGGTACACATAACGGATCCAGAGGGCGCTGGTGAAGAGTAGCCAAAGTACAGATGGATTCACTTTAACGACTTTTCAAGGAGAAAATCTGAAAGAAACACGACTTCAATTGCGAAGCACCAACATTCTAAACTTCTTTATACGTCATACTATGTTTCATAAAAAAATATTCCTTATTTATTGTTACCATAGAACGCGTGGTTGTGAGAAAAAAAACCCAAAAAACAATAACGACAACAAAAAGAAACAGAAAAGCAAACAAACAGAGATATATGAAGGTAAGAAGCAAATTAATAAATTCTCAAAAATATCATCATTTATGCCCCGTTTTGTTTTTCGGGGGATTTTCCCCCTGACACTTCAAAATAAGTTGTACTGAAATATAGGATGCATTTCTTTAAAATATAGCAACTTTCCCTCGTGTGTGTGTTTTCTTATAGAAAAGTCACATCGGGCTATCTGCTGTATCCAGCGAAGGGAATCGAACCCCTGATTTTAGCGTGGTAAATCCGAAGAATTACCGCTGTCCCACCGGGGAACACGTTCCCTCGTACCATGAAATACAGTTTGGTGTACGCAACATTTGATAAGAATTTGGTTTGTTTAGTTGGGCGTCACGCACAAAAAAAAATTAGAATACAAATTACAGTGTTTGTTTGTTTGTTTATTTTTGAATTTCGCGCAAAGCTACACGAGGGCTATATGCGCTAGCCGTCCCTAATTTAGCAGTGTAAGACGAGAGGGAAGGCAGCTAGTCATCACCGCCCACCGCCAGCTCTTGGGCTATTCTTTTACCAACGAATAGCAGGATTGACCGTCACGTTATAACGCCCCCACGACTGAAAGGGCGAGCATGTTTGGTGGGACGGGGATTCGAACCCCCGACCCTCAGATTGCGAGTCGAACGCCATAACCACCTGCAAATTACAGAGTAGGAAGAGTAAAACGTGTTAAAGAAAAGGTGTTAAAGAAAATATTCTAGATCTACCTATATATATAATATCCCCCCAACAAAAAATGTTAAAAGAGCAAATTGAAATATTATTTATTTTTAGATATGTCTTATTAAAATTTCACAGCTTGAACATTTATTATTCAACTTTTAGTGTAAACATACTGTCGTAAGCTGTACTTTCATTGTTTTAGTTTAGCTGTTTGTTAGAAAAAAAAGCTGCTAATTGTGATGATATAGTAATCGAGAAACTTAGACTAATATATTGATTGGTGCATTAGTTGTAAATACCAATAGTGAGTACTGAAGGAACAGTTAGATCAGTAATTGAAAATTGTTTGATTGTTTGTTTTGAATTTCGCGCAAAGCTACACAAGGGCTATCTGCGCTAGCCGTGCCTAATTTAGCAGTGGAAGACTAGAGGGAAGGCAGCTAGTCATCACCACCCACCGCCAACTCTTGGGCTACTCTTTTACCAACGAATAGTGGGATTGACCGTCACATTATAACGCCCCAACGGCAGTAAAGTATTCAATGTGCGAAATATTGAGCAGTTCTTGATCTGGAATGGATTATTTTTCCAGTAAAATTATGCAGTAAGAGTTAATGCTTCTGTACGCTAATCAGTAAATTAGTCAGGTATGGTATAATTCAAGGAAATTTCTGTTAAACGTTATAAGTGTATTAGGCTTACAGTTGTTTCATAGTTTATATTAAAAAGTTTGTATACTTAGGCCTACGTAGCAAACATTATTGAAGTAAATTATTTTGTTATCATTACATGGACTGTACTTCGCATTATTGGTTTGTTTGTTTTGTTGTTAAGCGCAGAGTTAAGCGCCAATAAGTTACCCGTGCTGTTCCATACACAGGAATCGGAATCCGATTTATTAGCGCCATTTGGGGAGGAAGGCCTTCGCATTGTTTTCACCAAATAAATCAAAGAAACCCGCTCAAAGATAAAATACGTTACAATGCTGGTTTCAGAAGTGAAATAATTTTGGTGAAAATAAAACAGAAAGATAAAAGAAGAAATTTATAGAAAACTGAAAGACAATCAAGAAGAAATAAAAAATTACAAGGACGAGACGGAAAATTAAAACTACATTCAAAACATAAGAGACGGAAATTTAAGAGAAAGGTTAAACGAAAGAGACGTAATACTTAAAGAAGAATTAAGAACAGAAATAAATCTGATTGAAGACAAGATAGATGGAGATATACAGAGGTGTTACAACAACAAACGTAGAGAAAGAGATCAATGAGGAAGAAAAAAGATACTAAAAGTATTTCTAGGTCGTAATAAAATCATATTTACAAAAAGAAACAAGCCACTCAATATTCCCAAAAAGGAAACTTGTCAAGTGTTGAACCGAATACCAGTGAACAAAGATGGCTGGGGGTCATATTGACCGACCTTGAGGGACGTTTCATTAAACTATATATAGGAAGATAACCGAGGTCATAAGGAGTAACTAAACAAACTTCAGTAAAAGTCGTGTTACTTTGTTACTTCTGAAATGTTGGGGAGAGCGGGGGGGGGGGGGTTATTATGTTATCTAACATTGGGGTATTAAGTTATCTAACATTAGGGGTATTAAGTTATCTAACATTGGGGTATTAAGTTATCTAACGTTTGGGGTATTAAGTTATCTAACATTGAGGGTTATTAAGTTATCTAAAATTGGGGGTACAAAGTTATCTAACATTAGGGGTATTAAGTTATCTGACATTTGAACTGCATATTTCATTGCGATTTATTTTATTTGAGAACAGAAAACTAAAGAGCAACTTGAATCAAACCGAAATTTCTGGTGTTGAAATAGAAAACATTCAACTCCTAACATAACAGTTTGTTAAATCATTTCAAGCTACGTTTTACATATCACCGTCCTGTTGCGCGTGTTAAGCGTTGTTGTTATCATCATTATTTTACTCGTAAATACAACATCATAAACTATTTTTATTGATGATGAAACAGATAAATAATCACACCAACCAGTGTGTGTGATTCAGGTTAGTATCCAGGATGAAAGTCACAACATCAGCAAACAAAACGAGGCAGAAAATAATAATAACGAAAATTTCCGTGTCGCAGACGTTAAGAACAGCTGCGATGCCACGTCATTGAGTTACGTACACATTTCTCAGAATTGGCGCTTCACAATGAACAACATATTTTAGATCACCTCCAGTGACTCAGGAGTAAGTCCGAGGGCTTATAACGCTGAAATTAAGGTTTGATACTTGCAGAGGACATAGCACAGATAGTTCATTGTGTAGCTTTGTGTTAAACAACAAACAAACAGTACTTGTGTAATCTATAAAATACTGTAATGTATTAAAAACCGGTTTTCAATAAAAAAAAAAACCCTTGCTGCTTCTAAACTGTTGGCGTAAGGGCGTTGTCTGTAATAATCACCGAATTATTACGTTGTTAACGTACTGCGTTGTGTAATAATTAGAAATGTTATTTAGTATATTCAACCCCAACGGTGCCGTATACGACAAATGAGTTAAACGGCCAGGTCAGAGATCATAACTGACCACGACAGAGACCTTTAGCGTTCAGGCACAATTGTCCCTAATCTTTAACAACTGACCAGAGAAAGGCAGTTAGTCAGTACTATCCTAAATCATAACGACTTTGTCTGGCTCTGAACCGAATAACGGGATGGACTACTACTTTTATTACACACCCAAGGGTCA
Organism: Limulus polyphemus; assembly: GCF_000517525.1. Classification (NCBI taxonomy): domain Eukaryota; kingdom Metazoa; phylum Arthropoda; class Merostomata; order Xiphosura; family Limulidae; genus Limulus; species Limulus polyphemus. Next base: position 23,710 of record NW_013671612.1, read on the forward strand.
GAATGTGTGTCATTATCAGCAGACCAGTGGTGTGAAACTTGATCCTTCTGATCTGAAGCTCGACAGCTTAGCCTCTAGGCCACGTCCGGCTTAAAATCAAGTGACAACTTAAATAACACAAGATTATTATAAAATTTTAGTCAAAATTCACAGTTTTATACCTTTTTATTCTCTGTATGGACTTATTTAGTGTATCACATATTTTTTAAATTAATTCTAGTAATTAACAATATACTTATAGTAATCATAACAACAATGTAAATAATGCCAAACAGTGATTTCAGAAAGATATTTTAATAAAGATTGTAGTGCCATCTATTGCTGGCTTGTGATATTATAATTGTATTTACTTGAATATCGGGATCAATTCATTTCAAAACCCAGTCTCTCACTCACCACGTTCTCGACAAACGTTTATCACTTGGCTGATGATTGCTGGCATTCTTAGTAAAATTTTATTAAGTGGTAATTAGAGGAAAAACACGTATGTGGTTAGTTAAATTTACGTCAGTTCTGAAGGATCCACCCATAAACCTAAATTTGATCCATTTTGTTTCTCTGCAATGAATATTGTTTTAATCTCATTAGTGGTACCAAAACAAACCATTACGGCATGGTAACCTCGGAAAATGTTTTTTATTGTATCCGTAGTAAAGACGTTTTGAACAATAAGTTAAAGATTGTGAATAAATAGAATAAAAAATAAACGATTTCTTGAAAAAAAATAATCAAGTTTAGTTGATCATAGCTGTCTAGGATTCACTCTCTGACGGGCCCTAGTGTTAGAAAGGTAACCCAGGGAGGAAATATGGTTATAAATATCAATAACTGTTGTTACTTTAGCTAGACTCGTGGTAGTAACCTTTTATTTTACAACGTTAGAAAAAAATAGAACAAAATGGAACGAAATAGGAATACATGTTTGGAGAAAAATAATTGTTTTATAACTGACTCTAAAGTACTTCATGTATAAAGTAACAAACCAAGCTATAAACCACGTTTTGTTGTACTAGCGGTGTCTTGTAACAAAACCAACTTATAATGCGCATAATTAAATAATAATTTAAAGGTAAAAGCAACCGATATATGAACAATTTGATAGCCAAGTAGTTATAGTATTTACTGACGTAAGGGGTCGCATCAAGTTAAAGAAAAAAAAGTTGTAAACCAACTTTAGTTGTTTGCAGTTTACAGAACCAGGTTAAACCTACAATACATATTGTAAGTTTTATTTAAGCGAAAAACTGTACAACTTGCGCTGTCCCACAGCAGGAATCGAACATAGAATTTTACTATTATAAGCCTCTCAAGCTTAATTCTGAGCCACCAGGGAGTCTGTTTGTTTGTTTTAGAGCAAAACCACTTAGACTATCCGCTGTGTTCACTGCGGGGAATCAAACCCCGCATTTTAGCGTTTTAACTTCCTAAACTTACCGACGCCCCACCGGGGGACACCAGGTAGTTCAGGCTATAAAGAAAAATGACAATTAAAGTTAGTAGTACATTTAACTTTTTTATTTGCAATAAAGTGTTGAATACCTTTTCACAATTATTAAAATTAAACCTCCAACAAAATAATAAAACTAAAAATATAAGGCTCATATCAAAAGTTGTGCGTTAGGCCTACAGAGGAGTGTCCCTTCTTTATGTAGTGCGAAGAGATTTGGGCAATTAAAATGGGACTACTAGGCCCCCAGTATTCATCCTCATGGTCGAACATACTAACTACAATATACTTCTTATGTTAATTATATGTTAATTTTTTAATGAAAAATGTATACGTAATTTGTTTGTTTGTAGCGAGATATCCACAAACAATTTATTTATTAATAATGAAATATCCACATATAATTTATTTATTATTAATGATATTTCCATATATAATTCATTTCTTAATTATTAAGTATTCTCTTGCATTGCAATGTCTAACACGATTGTCGTTAATATATACATATATATATATATTAATTCATAATTTTTAATTAACAATATACTAAAATTACTTGAAAAAGTGTTTTACACATATATAAAAACACCTTCGGACTTTATGTCGCTGTGCGCTGGCGCCATCTATAAAACTTAACTGGAAAGTTATTTCTACAGAATTATGTACAGAGTTATAACCTGAAAGTATAGGTTAAGGCTACAGAAGAGCTTTAGTTAAGCAAGTAGTTTAAGCACTTGGGGTCACTGCCTTCACCACAACTGCTTCAAGAATGGTTACAAATTGAGCTAGTGGTATTTTTGATTATGCATAATCGTTAGTTTGTGATTCATATCCAAAGTTTTTTTTCCAGTTAAGGACACTTGTTGACAGAATTTGACATCGTGCCTATTAAAGGGCCTATAAATAGACATCCATTCACAACACGTGGCTTTCATCTGAAGGCAGATAAAAAAAGTATTGAAAATAGTGCAGTGGTACGTAAAAATAAAATATAAATGAACAAAATGTATATCTAAAGCGCCACGTGTTTAGTTTGAGGCTATTATTAACTTCTAATCAAGGCAAGTTACTTACATAAATCAAACTGAAAAAGAAAATATCTATTTAAATATAATGTTCAAATTCTATTACTCATAAAGATTGCGTTGCTTCATTAGTTAATGATGTTTTCGGTCGTAAACCCAATAATATCTCAAGAGCGAACAATCAAACAGCACGTAACATCCTCATCTCATAGAATATCTATTCATCTTTGTAAACCACGATATTATTTTTATATTTATACTTTACTCCTTTTTTTAGCATGCGCATAATAGAAGCTAAATTTTTTCTCATAAAAACAAAGTTAATAGCTCCCCTGAAACATGACAGCGCCACCTGAATTTGATGTCAACTTGATGAATCTTTTATGCTGTGTAGGTAACTGATTATAACGTTTTAAAGCTATAATTTTTGATACATACAAACAGACAAACGCATCCGTGTCCGAACTAACAATACCCATCTTAACTAGGTCACTTAGATATGTAACGAATTTAATAAAATCGTTTTATTGTTTTTTTAAAAAAATACGTTTTTAACAATCTTTAAAATTGGACATTTTCGGTCAGAAATAAGACAAATTTGACACACTCAATTAAGAGCGTAAACTTAAAAACGTATTCTTCGTTAAAATAATCTAAAAGTAACACGACTCTTTAATTGATGTATATACATATAAGCATTAGTTTACAGTTTCATTCTTTAAAAAGGCTTCACATTATTAATTTTATATTTAGAAAAATACTATTAGTTATTATATCAGTGCACTCAATTGATTATAATGATTATAAAAGTTGTTTAGCAGCCCAGTTTCTAAGCTGCTCCCATTTCTTGGTTACATAACAAAAACTGCTTTCAATTACATAACGAACTAAAAACCAACACTGAAAATAACAGTTGTGAACATGTGTACATGAAAAAAACATCCATGAACGCCACGTGTCATTTATAATGGCGAGTCAGTGATTATGACACTTCCTGAAGTTGTTATTTTATTTTATTTTGGTTGCAGTAATTGATAAAACTAATTTCCAAGGAGATTTATATTTGTTCAGTGTTACACAATAGGAAAAAAAAATACAAGTTACTCTCGTGTTTACAGCTTGCATCTTCAGTATAGAGACGTGACCTCAGCGGTAAGTCTAAGGACCTACGGCGCTAATATCCGGTGTTCGATTCCCCGCTGTCAACAGATGTATCGTGAAGACAAACAGACAAACATGTTTTGGTTTGGTTGTGGTTAAGCACAAAGCTACTCAATGGGCTATATCTGTGCTCTGCCCACCACGGGTATTAAAACCCGATTTTTAGCGTCGTAGGCCTGCGCCTGTAGACTTACCGCTGAGCCAGTGGTGGCAAACACGTTCTAAAACTTCTGATAAATTAATTTTCGAGCAAGGTTCGTTATATTAAACAAGTAACAAAAATTAACATTTTTTAACACTGACCTATCTGAAGAATGTGTTGCGCGATTCTTGTCAACTTGAAGGGATGAAAATATCGGGGAGTCTATGTAGGCGGAGGGCGAGTATGGAAGCAGGAAGAGTAGAATACGTGGGAAGCTCAAATTATTAATTTTTACGTTAATTTTTTCGCGTATCATAGACTAGCTCCACTTGTTACATACACTTTGAGAACACCTGACGCACTGCATTATAAGCATTTTGTTGCCAAAGTCGTTTAAACATCTAAAGGAAGGACGTAGAGTGTAGAGATAAAAGAAGAACCAGAGATGACGTAGTTAAGTTGAGATTATGTGAAAAGTCAAATGGTGTACGTGACAGACAAAGTACAGGGTGGTACAAAATTATTATTCCTATTTTAAAATTTAATACTTAAATAACAAAGAAATACAACCATGCAATTTTCAGTATCTCGTAGCCCAATTCAAACAGTTTTCATTGTCATGACGTTTTGTTATTTTTTCACTTCAGTTAAGAGTGTTACTCAATAAAATGGCAACCGTGCAAGAAAAGGCTCAATGCGTTATATGGCTTGCAAAGACCAAGTTAGAGACTGTAGTGCAGCGTAATCACAGACGCCAGTACAGGAAAGAAGTATGGGGGTATGTTAAGGGTATCGTATATTGCACACCCATAATAAACATCACATAGCTAAAGACCAGGATAACGGACGCCATCCCCACTGTAACTGTGGACATGTTACAGCGAAGTTTGAACTTAAATCGAATATAGGAAACATAATTTTAGGCCGCTCTGTATTAGAGAGGTTGCAGTTAGAATGCCGAAAAAGATTAATATTGTCTTTCAGACTTTTTTTATTATTAGCTGGAGAGTAAAAGTCGTTCTTGTTTTTCTGACTATTGCCCAAATCGTGTTTGACATTTCTCGGTGCTTTATTTTTGAAAATAAGAATATCAAATGTTTAATTTGAATGTTTTTACAACTTAGTTAATTTCCAAAATGTTTCTTTTCTCAACAGATTTTTGAAAAACGGTAGAAAAAAAACAATGACTCCAGCTGTAGATCGTGAAATATAACTCGTAATAACAGACCGTACTGACAGACCGTAATAACAGACAGTAATAACAGACCGTATTGTCAGACAGTAATAACAGACTGCAATAACAAACCGTAATAACAGACTGCAATAACACCTGATGATGACAAAACTTTGTCGAAACGTTGTACATTTGCTGTTATGTTAATCTTATATTAAAGTTTTTCTTCATTACCCATTCAAGCCTTCTCCAGCCATTATTAGACAGTAATAACAGACCGTAGTGACAGACAAAATGCATCTGGGTATTTTAAAGCTGAACGACAACTTATGGAACTCATGGACTAAGTAGCCACATCAGAAAATCCAAAGTTCGGACATAGATAGCCCTGGTTTAGAAGTGCTGAGAAATAGGAGAGCAACCAGTCCATAACACCAGCTGCCCACACTGCTACTCTTAACCGGGTAGAAACACAAGGTGCACGGGTTTTGTTGACGTTACGAAGTACTTTAAATCAGAGACTGAATGAATATTACGTTGTTGTCACTCACATATAATTCGTTTTTAATTTCCCGGAGAGAAAAAAAAGCAAGAAGTGCTCCCCTGGTGTTGGGGATGGGAAACGATGTTAAAATTTGTTTAACATAAAAAAAAGTGCTCGAAATTTACCTAATGTTATCAAGCTTTACATTAAACAAATAAACTGTCAAGAAATAACTTTTTTTTATATATATACAATACAAACAACGAACCTTCTTCAGGATTTAAAAAATAACTGCTCCAGGAGAACTAAGATTAAATCCCGTTTCCAAAAGTTATTTTTTAATGATAGATGAAAACAAACGAATTTAAATTCGTTTGTTTTCCTACTAAACGTGTTACATTCAGAATCAAATACACTTTTGCGGTGTTGCTAAGCGACCTCATCATTGTTTGTTAGCAGCTCAACCAAGACAGTACTATTTAAATTCGTTTGTTTTCCTACTAAACGTGTTACATTCAGAATCAAATACACTTTTGCGGTGTTGCTAAGCGACCTCATCATTGTTTGTTAGCAGCTCAACCAAGACAGTACTATTTCGGTAAAGATACCACACGGTGAAAACTTAAATGGTCAAGAGTCTTTCATTCTATAAACACCCAGCGTTCAAGTTACCTCAGTCAGTACTTACATATTCTACAAAGATTTACTATTGCAATACTAGTTCTTAGGGGGTGTGGGAGGGAACCCCGTTTCATTAATTGATATTTTATACTAGGTCACATTTCATTCAACCTATTTTTTATGTGTGTGT
>NW_013671612.1:30953-34594 GCF_000517525.1 Limulus polyphemus
ATTTTTGTAAATGTCCCCCTTGTGGTGAACTTGTAATTTATTTTGCCAGTATATCGTGTAGCGACTTTGAGCACGTTCATTCCGTTACAGAGGTAAAATGGATTGAACCCAGATTCCGTGTCCTTGATTATGAATTGAAATCACATGAAAATGATGTAAATATATAAATAGATCAACACGAGATTTATTTACTTCTGAACAGTGGTTGGTCCTTCACTCAGTGTTATAGGTTTGTTTCAAATGCAGTAAACAAACTTTAAAGAAATAATTAAATCAACCAAATTGATCTAAAGCTTTCTTTGAAGTAAACAAGGGCCGAACGCAGCCCATTAGTTTGTGTGCAGGATTGTGGACCTGAGGTTCTGTTGTTAGCATTACCACCATCAAAAAAAAAGATGGCCCCTCGCACTTAGGGACCATAGATGCACAAGAGTGGTGATCAAACTGTAATTTTTTGGTCTGACAAAAGTAGCTACCTCAAGAGTTGGCGGTGGGTGTTATGAAGTATATGGAATTTAAGGCCATACCCTTCATGCTATAGATGGCGCTCGTATTTAGTGTTAGAATATAGATACGACGTATGTTTAAATTCAAGCAACGGTTTTAGACTGTAGGTGGCGTTCCGCACTTAAGGGTCGTAGGTGTATAAGAATCCCACTTTTTGACCAGACGGGAGCACCTAGCTCAAGAGCTAGCTATTAAATACTTAACATGTGTAAGTCTGACTACTTCTGTCCAGAACATGAGTAAGTCTGACTACTTCTGTCCAGAGCACGTGTAAGTTTGACTACTTCTGTCCAGAGCATGTGTAAGTCTGACTACTTCTGTCCAGAGCACGTGTAAGTTTGACTACTTCTGTCCCGAGCATGTGTAAGTTTGACTACTTCTGTCCAGAGTACGTGTAAGTCTAACTACTTCTGCCTAGAGCATGTGTAGGTCTGACGACTTCTGTCCAGAACATGAGTAAGTCTGACACGACTTCTGTCCCGAGCATGTGTAAGTTTGACTACTTCTGTCCAGAGCATGTGTAAGTCTGACACGACTTCTGTCCCGAGCATGTGTAAGTTTGACTACTTCTGTCCAGAGCATGTGTAAGTCTGACTACTTGTGTCCAGAGCATGTGTAAGTTTGACTACTTCTGTCCCGAGCATGTGTAAGTTTGACTACTTCTGTCCAGAGCATGTGTAAGTTTGACTACTTCTGTCCAGAGCATGTATAAGTCTGACTACTTCTGTCCAGAGCATGTGTAAGTCTGACTACTTCTGTCCCGAGCATGTGTAAGTTTGACTACTTCTGTCCCGAGCATGTGTAAGTTTGACTACTTCTGTCCAGAACATGTGTAAGTCTGACTGCTTCTGTCCCGAGCATGTGTAAGTCTGACTACTTCTGTCCCGAGCATGTGTAAGTCTGACTACTTCTGTCCAGAACATGTGTAAGTTTGACTACTTCTGTCCCGAGCATGTGTAAGTTTGACTACTTCTGTCCAGAGCATGTGTAAGTCTGACTACTGATGACGGTGTAAATTGGCGCTACCCCTAATGAGACTGAATAACGCACATAAAAGCACATAGTGTGCTTTATATTTTAGTTAACTACTGATAAAACTATACATAATTTTGTTGAGCCCCCCCTCCCCCACAAAATAAGCAATAAGTAACCTAGCAACAAGGTTAATGTTTACTACTAAATGAAAGCGTTTTATGATCCTAATTGTTAACAATTAATGTCCAACAGTGAAATTGGACTTTCTTATTCTTTACACAATTTCTCCACACAGTTGGAAAAACAAAAGGAGCAACGGTACAATTTAGGTTCCTTCCGTCATATAATTAATAGCGAGTATCTTGAAAGAAACAAACCAATGATTGATGTTTCTTATTTCCATATGGTCATGTTGAGCTATCGAAGCAAGAAGACGAAAGTCAGCTACTAAAGATTCCATAGGATCTCGTGAGTATATAACAAAAACAGCGTTAGTCTCGTTTAGTGCAACATAATAATAATAACAATTATTATATTCCCCCCCCCCCCATTCTAAAAGTAAAAATATCATACACCTGGTTGATCTTCGTTTGGTAGTGTTATTTGCCTGGTAAAAAGTAGAGCGGGTTCTGTCATTTAAATCTGTTTCCTCTTTCTAGTTACGATATTTTGTGTACACAGAGAGATTGTGTGAAATGCTCATACCCTAATCAGTGAGATACGGACTCATTACGTCACAAGTTGCCGTTCTCCACTCCGTATACAGTTTCAGATGTAAATATATATTACTTTCAGGTGTAAGTATGTAATAGTTTCAGATGTCGGGACAGAAGTCGTGTCAGACCTACACATGCTCTAGGCAGAAGTAGTTAGACTTACACGTACTCTGGACAGAGTGCTCTAAGATGTAACTATTCTTTTAACTGGCTGATTTGTATCGTGGTCCACATTAGTGCCTGACTATAACATACATCATTATCGGTAGTTAGAGACTTTGTAGTTAAGCACAAAGCCACACAATGGGCTATCTGTGCGGTGTCTACGACGAATATCTAAACCCGGTTTATAGCAGTATGAGCCCGGCTCTGGACAGAGTGCTCTTAAATGTAACTGTTCTTTTAACTGACCGATCTGTAACATACTACATTTTTCCAATGATCAACCTTCTTACAGGAAATCTCGTGTGTAAGCCTTACATAGTTCAAACTTTATCCTAAGAGTGAATCATGCTTTCGTGAGGTGGAATTAAATATATGAAAACACGTTGGGCACGTGTTTAAAACACGTGACATTAAGATGTCTTACTCGTAAATAAAAGTAGGCAGTAGAAACTGACAAAGGTCAGGCATACAAAGGTCTGTTCAGCATTATGACAGATAAAATGTGAGTGTTAGTGCCTCGTAGGTTTATTTATACTTACAACATTTATCTGTTCAGTTGTTGGAAATTCAGAGAATTTTATTTATTCTAAAACAGCTCAGATTCATGACGGAGCAACTGTCTAAATGATTTTGCTTTACTTGCTAACAAATTAAATGTTTGTTAGTGAAATTAGGCAGGTTGATACGTGTATTTATTGTAATTAATCCCAAGTAGCTAAAGTAAATATTGTAAAAATGGAATTTATGCGGAAATTTGAATTGTTCCCAAGACATGAACAGTTGTTAGACTATAAGTAAAGATGGAAGATTTTGTGGATTGTATTCTTACAAGAGCAGTCCTTAGAGAATATATTTCAAAGATGGAAGATTTTGTGGATTGTATTCTTACAAGAGCAGTCCTTGGAGAATATATTTCAAAGATGGAAGTTTTTATTGGATTGTATTCTTACAAGAGCAGTCCTTAGAGAATATATTTCAAAGATGGAAGATTTTGTGGCTTGTATTCTTACGTTGTCCAAATAAAATGTGTATCGACCTGAGAATGACAGTCACTAACAGCTGTTGTTAGTTGAAAGTGTTTACAGACATTAAAACTGAGAATGACAGTCACTAACAGCTGTTGTTAGTTGAAAGTGTTTACAGACATTAAAACTGAGAATGACAGTCACTAACAACTGTTGTTAGTTGAAAATGTTTACATACGTTGAAACTGAAACTGAAAATTAATGAAACCGGGTTCCCTTCGAAAAATAGATTGAATGAAATGTGACTTAATAT
>NW_013671612.1:35594-40647 GCF_000517525.1 Limulus polyphemus
GAATAGTGGGATTGACCGTTACATTATAACGCCCTCACGGCTGAGAGGGGAGAGCATGTTTGGTGGGACGGGGATTCGAACCCGCTACCCTCAGATTGCGAGTCGAGGGCCCTAACCACCTGGCCATGCCGGGCCCAAAACTATTTGTTTGGAATTACATAGCTTCGCAAAATATATAAAACTATTTATTTGGAATTACATAGCTTCGCAGAATATATAAAACTATTTGTTTGGAATTACATAGCTTCACAGAATATATAAAACTATTTGTTTGGAATTACATAGCTTCACAGAATATATAAAACTATTTGTTTGGAATAACATAGCTTCGCAGAATATATAAAACTATTTGTTTGGAATTACATAGCTTCACAGAATATATAAAACTATTTGTTTGGAATTACATAGCTTCACAGAATATATAAAACTATTTGTTTGGAATTACATAGCTTCACAGAATATATAAAACTATTTGTTTGGAATTACATAGCTTCACAGAATATATAAAACTATTTGTTTGGAATTACATAGCTTCACAGAATATATAAAACTATTTGTTTGGAATTACATAGCTTCGCAGAATATATAAAACTATTTGTTTGGAATTACATAGCTTCGCAGAATATATAAAATTATACTTTCGTCATATATTTAATGGTCACATTCCCGCTGCTGCTTTCAGTCTTTGTTGGTGTAATATTACACTAAAATTATACTTTTATTTTCCCTCTAGTCTTACACTGCTAAATTAGGGACGGCTAGCGAAGATAGCCCTCGTGTAGCTTTGCGCGAAATTTATAACAAAACAAACGAGTAAATGCTGCATATAATACAATTCGCGTGTGTATGTGTGTAAGGAAAGAATAATCGTAACTACGAGGTTACTATGTAACTACGAGGTTACTACGTAACTACGTTACGCACGAGGTTATTTAAGTGACATCTAAAAGTTACGAAGCTAAAAATTCCAAATAAATAGTTTTATATATTCTGCGAAGCTATGTAATTCCAAACAAATAGTTTTATATATTTTGCGAAGCTATGTAATTCCAAACAAATAGTTTTATATATTTTGCGAAGCTATGTAATTCCAAACAAATAGTTTTATATATTCTGCGAAGCTGTGTAATTCCAAACAAATAGTTTTGGTGTAATATTACACCAACAAAGACTGAAAGCAGCAGCGGGAATGTGACCATTAAATATAAAATAAAAGTATAATTTTTGTGTAATATTACACCAACAAAGAATGAAAGCAGCAGCGGGAATGTGACCATTAAATATAAAATAAAAGTATAATTTTTGTGTAATATTACACCAACAAAGACTGAAAGCAGCAGCGGGAATGTGACCATTAAATATAAAATAAAAGTATAATTTTTGTGTAATATTACACCAACAAAGACTGAAAGCAGCAGCGGGAATGTGACCATTAAATATAAAATAAAAGTATAATTTTTGTGTAATATTACACCAACAAAGACTGAAAATTATTCGTTGTCTGGTTTTAAGGAAAAACGAAACGTTTGAGATAAAACTTTACGTGTTCTGACATTTGGTTGATTTTTTTTTTTAATATAACAGAGATGTAAAAAAAGTTAACGGACTACATAATGATCTTAGAATTTAAATAACTTTAAATATTAGTGTTTTATTCTGTGGTAAAAAATAGCCAAATAAAGAGAAAGAAGAAGGTCAATAAGGTCATTTGTTTGTGAGTTTTCAGGTTTATGGGTTTATAGCAGATGTTAGACACGAAGTGTTTACCAAAGTGTAGTAAAACAGTACAGTTTCACTACGTCTTTCTATGCCCAATGATTTTGCTATTATAATTCACTTCTGGTCAAATCTAGATATCTACACAGTCCCGAAATAAATATTAACCCCATTAATTAAGATATCAAATTTAATATACCTGACTTACTAAAAGTATGTAACATCATAAAACAAACTTATAATAATTAGGATGCAAATTGATTTACCATCTGGGTACCCTCGTTGTTAGAGATTTTTTGCTTGTTTGTTTGTAATTGAGCACAAAGCTACACAACGGGCTATCTGTGCTCTGCCCACCACGGGTATCGAAACCTGGATTCACTGGGTGGGGGCAGATTTTTTTGCCATATTTTAAACATTACTTAACCCTAAGACAGTGTTTTGCAAACTTTAAATAGCAAACCTAACTCAGCAAACTTTTCGTTGCTCCCTCCCCTCATCATATTAAAATAAATTTCGCAAGTGATAACAGCAAAAATGAACATTTTTTTTTTACACATTTGTAATATGTTTTAATGAAAAAAATACATATAAGGAGTGAAGGAAAACGAGAACAAAAAAAAAAGTTTTGAGAGCAAAGTTATAGTTTTGTTAGGTTATCGTCGTTTCTTCCCTCAGGGGGGCGCGCCCCCCACAGTATGCAAAACATATGCCCTAAGAGAATACAATGAAAATGGTGTTTTACTCGGGATGTAGACAAGTGTGTAATAAAAATAGAAAAAAAAAACGTCAGCAAATGTTGTGGGAAACACAAATAGGTTGATCACTGTTCGGATCGTGGTTGTTATGGTAACATTACTGCCACCGTCTTATCTTGGAAGCTCGGCTCGAGATGCTAAGACTATTCCTGTAGAAGGACGTTCACCAGAGCCGTCAGCGGCTCCTCGGGTTATTGTATATATTAAGTCTAAGCTGCACTTAGGAGATGAAACACTAAAGAGAAGAGAATGAAGAAACACGAGACGTTTTTCTTTTGGTAGGTTGTTTTCTTTATGTCTTCGTAATTTAAATTCGTAAGACACGTTGTCACATATTGAACTTTCTATTGAGTTTTCACATGTGGTGTATAATTACATTCTCTCTTAAAACTAGGAAATCATGAACTGAAAACATCTTTATGTGATTTAATTACTTTCCAATTACGTCATATAGTGTTAGTTTATCGTGTTTTCAAGTACTTTCTCGCTTACTGCTATAATATAGTCTTACGCCTTAAAGTCAGTTTAGTTTGGTTGGAATTTCGCGCAAAACTACACGAGGACTGTCTGCTCTAGCCGTCCCTAATTTAGCAGTTATAGACTAGAGGGAAGGCAGCTAGTCAACACCACCCTCCGCCAGCTTTTGGGCTAATCTTTTGCCAACGAATGGTGGGATTGACCGTCACGTAATAACGCCCCCACGACTGAGTGGGACCTTTTTGCTATGGGTTAAACGGCCAGGTCAGAGATCACGAGGGTTCAGGTATAACTATTTCTAATTGTTGAACTATTGATCAGAGGAATGCCTGTAACAGTCAGTTAGTAGTACCCGCCGCCGGAGGGCTCTTCTGGCTTTGAATCGAATAATGACACTGACTGCCACTATTATAACGCATCCACAGCTGAAAGTAGAAAGCGTCTTTAGCCCCATCGTGGAGTAAACCTTAGACCTTAAGAACTGGAATCCGGCAAGATAACACTTGGGTCACACCTGGTCCGAGGGATTAAAGACATTAGGTTCAGACTGGTCAGAAGAAGTAAACTGACCTAGCAAGATGGTCCATCCATTAATTAGAAATGATCTAGACTCGTAAGAATATTTCAGGATTTTTTAAAGTAAGGCCCCTCTGTGATGTGCTGAACACGACAGTTTAAAACTCAATGCTAAGAATAAGTTTCCTCATTTTCCGATTCACAAATTTGAACATATCTATTGATGTTGGCGTTGCTGTAATGTGTTTGATACGAGCTAAAACAACGTAATCTTGTAATAGTATCTGTATCAACATTACTTTTGTGTAAAATAGTGAATAGTCTAATATAGTCTAGAGCTTTGGTATTGAGCGAAAGGCCACGTCGGCCCCGGATAAACTGTGGTTGGCATGTTATTACACTCTTCTTTAGTTTCAGTCTTGCCCCTCAAGTGGCACAACGGAATGTCTACGGACTTACAACGCTAGAAACCGGGTTTCGATACTCGTGGTGGGCAGAGCACAAATAGCCCATGGTGTAGCTTTGTGCTTAACTTCAAACAAACAAACAAACAATTCCATTCTTAAGTTCATATATTTTATCGAATTAATTCTACACAAATCTCTCCCACCAAAATATTCTAAACTCTAATATACTTTATTCTTTTTTAGAAATATTCTACAACATTATGTTAAATATAAAATGTTAGGTTTCCTGATACTTATTTCTAGGTCCGGGTGGTAGGCGATGATGTATTTTCTTTAATTTTTGTCCCTAATATAAGCCCATACCATCTTTGGCATTGCTGTTGTTGTTGTTGTTTGCAATTAAGCACAAAGCTACACAATGGGCTATCTGTGCTCTGCCACCCACGGGTATCGAAACCCGGATTCTAGCGTTGTAAGTCCGCAGACATACCGTTGTGCCACTGGGGGGCTTTTGGCATTGCATCAAACTCCACTTATTCCTATTAGCTATATCTCATAAAATGATTTTGTTGTCTCTGCAATAAATCAAAATCACAAGTTTGAACCTAGGCTTCGTTTTCTTTCTATTTTTCTATAATTCATTCGTTCATGGGTAAATACTTAATTTTATTGTAATTATCTTTATTTTACTCATTATATGCGTTCTTTAGCGATTCCCACGCTAAATTTTGTGGTGTATTCCAAATATTTTATAACAGGGACATGCTCAAGGGGAGCAAGGAGGGCACGTATTCCTAATAACTCTAAGTATGCAGATCCAATAATTTTGATCGACCTTGTTACCATCACATATCCGCGAAATTATATATAAGTCTAAATGCACCCCCCCCACCCCCATTAGCGATCAAATTCAAATTGCTGCGCACAAGGAGGAAAAACTTCCAACATGAGAAAACACAGATAAACAAGGAGGAGAAACTTCCAACATGAGAAAACACAGATAAACAAGAATGAAAAACTTCCAACTTGAGAAAACACAGATAAACAAGGAGGAAAAACTTCCAACATGAGAAAACACACATAAACAAGGAGGAAAAAACTTCCAACATGAGAAAACACAGATAAACAAGGAGGAAAAACTTCCAACATGAGAAAACACAGATAAACAAGGAGGAAAAA
>NW_013671612.1:41427-47100 GCF_000517525.1 Limulus polyphemus
CAACCAGAGCTCTACCATAGTGCCAACCAGAGCTCTACCATAGTGCCAACCAGAGCTCTACCATAGTGCCAACCAGTGCTCTACCATAGGGGCAACCAGAGCTCTCTACCATAGGATCAACCTGACCTCTACCATAGGGCCAACCTGAGCTCTACCATAGTGCCAACCAGAGCACTCTACCATAGGACAAATCAGAGCTCTACCATAGTGCCAACAAGAGCTCTACCATAGTGCCAACCAGTGCTCTACCATAGGGGCAACCAGAGCTCTCTACCATAGGATCAACCTGACCTCTACCATAGGGCCAACCTGAGCTCTACCATAGTGCCAACTTGAGCTCTACCATAGGGCCAACCAGTGCTCTACCATAGGGCCAACCTGAGCTCTACCATAGGGGCAACCAGAGCGCTCTACCATAGGACCAACTTGAGCTCTACCATAGGGCCAACCAGTGCTCTACCATAGGGCCAACCAGAGCGCTACCATAGGACCAACCAGGGCTCTACCATAGGACCAACCTGAGGTTTACCATAGGGCCAACACTAAAAAGACAAAACAAGAATCGAGAGTTGTGTCACTCCCCAGTATCTGTTAATTCACATTTTCGGATCAGAAAAGTTTACTTTAAAGGTTCTACAGACTTTCACCTTCAGTAACAAAGGCAGTGAAAAAATAAGTTTGTACACGTTTTGTGTGTCCAATAAAAGATTGTAAAGTTCTACAGACTTTCACCTTCAGTAACAAAGGCAGTGAAAAATGAGTCTGTACACGTTTTGTGTGTCCAATAAAAGGTTGTAAAGTTCTACAGACTTTCATCTTCAGTAACAAAGGCAGTGAAAAATAAGTTTGTACACGTTTTGTGTGTCCAATAAAAGATTGTAAGGTTCTACAGACTTTCACCTTCAGTAACAAAGGCAGTGAAAAAATAAGTTTGTACACGTTTTGTGTGTCCAATAAAAGGTTGTAAGGTTCTACAGACTTTCACCTTCAGTAACAAAGGCAGTGAAAAATAAGTTTGTACACGTTTTGTGTGTCCAATAAAAGGTTGTAAGGTTCTACAGACTTTCACCTTCAGTAACAAAGGCAGTGAAAAATAAGTTTGTACACGTTTCGTGTGTCCAGTAAAAGATTGTAAGATATCACAATCCCTTAAGTACACATACATATCATTTTTTATGCACTTCAGAAAAGATGTTTCAGTTAATGGTCATTAGTATAATACTGATATGGATATACACTGACTTGTTTTTAAACGCAAACCCGCATGAGGGGCTATATGCATGCGCTGTGCAAGAAACTCCTTATCTTTAGGCTTCAATACGTTTCATTTGTGTGTGTGTCTGTCTGTAATATGTCACTTAATACAGAAAAGAAGATGGTTATTATTTGACCAACAAACATAATTCGCAGAACAAAAGGAAATGGCAATAACACGTGGGATTTTAAACGTCTGATATCCTAGTGGTAACGAACATCCAAATCTCTTATAATCATGTTAACGTCTGATATCCTTGTGATAACGAACATCAAATCTCTTATAATCATGTTAACGTCTGATATCCTAGTGGTAACGAGCATCAAATCTCTTATAATCATGTTAACGTCTGATATCCTTGTGATAACGAACATCAAATCTCTTATAATCATGTTAACGTCTGATATCCTGTGATAACGAACATCAAATCTCTTATAATCATGTTAACTTTCGTGTTCCAGTTAAATGAGGCGCCAATATAACATAATGTTCCGGTCCAATAATAACTTTTGGCGCCATTTTTGTTTCTGTGATAAGTAAACAAGAGGGAAAATTAAATAACTTTCAATGGCAGACTTTACTCAGGCTCTGAGTTAGTTCTTTCAGCACGATCTGAAAAGTCTGGATCTCAAACGAAAATGTTTTGTCATATACCCAACTAGAAATCTGGCAGATTAACGAAATACACTTTGTGGAATTATATTGTAAAATAAATAATTATTTTAAAGCAGTGTTGAACTGCAGATCAACGAAATACACTTTGTGGAATTATATTGTAAAATAAGTCCTCCTTGGTTATCTGTGTTTTCTCATGTTGGAAGTTTTTTCCTCCTTTCCTCTTTTAGTTTAAAATTGAATCGATATTTTTACTTTCATGATAAATTTTATGCACTTGGCTCTAGGCTAGGTGATCTACTTTAGGCTTATAATACCTACACTTATAAGGTTTCACGACACTCTGCCCTCTCACGGCTCCGTTTCACCCCGTCACTAAAATCGTAATGGGCAGACAGTAATCGAACTATTCTATTTGGATAAATGCATTTTGGCTTTTATGACACCTCCTATTCCGAGAAAGCAACAGAAATCGAGCGTGATGTGACGTAAACACACCAGCTTTTATATAGGTTAGATACACTGTCTGTTCTCCTAACTATTCACTTAATAAGCATTTAAATATGTGAAGTTCAGCACTGCTTTAATATAATTCTACAAAGTGTATTTCGTTGATCTGCAGTTCAACACTGCTTTAAAATAATTAAAAAACTTCCAACATGAGAAACACAGATAACCAAGGAGGAAAACTTCCAACATGAGAAACACAGATAAACAAGGAGGGAAAACTTCCAACATGAGGAAACACAGATAAACAAGGAGGGAAAACTTCCAACATGAGAAAACACAGATAAACAAGGAAGAAAAACTTCCAACATGAGAAAACACAGATAACCAAGGAGGTAAAACTTCCAACATGAGAAAACACAGATAAACAAGGAGGGAAAACTTCCAACATGAGGAAACACACATAAACAAGGAAGGTAAATACCGATTTTCCAAAGATAACACAAAAAAGGTTATTTTTATAACACCTCTAATTGGCGAAGCTATCTCCAAGAAAATAAAAGCTATAATCAGGAAATCTGAACTGCCGATTAAAGTTATAGAACGTCCAGTTCTAACCCTAAATAGCCAACAAACATTCTCAGTACACTACCCTACAATGTAATAAAGCCAAGGGTCTTACAAAAACGTGTTTTCAATCTCAAGATGGGTGTCTTGTCTCCACTGTTGTTTACCAGCTCACGTGTAACATTTGCCATCATATGTACATAAGAGAACCCTAAACACAAGGATAGGAGAACATATTGACGCTCTTTACAAACAACAACATGATAGAAGCACAGTTACAGATCATTTTTAACCAATCATGGACAAGTAACACCAGACTTGAAACCTCCATTTTCGGTACAAGTCCTCACCAAAGCCATCCACAATTCAAAACAAACAAACAATTATTTAAGATAATGTATGTTATGTAACTTTCAAGGTCGTAATTTAAGACTAAAGTGTTTACCAAGTCTTATTTTAATAATGGCTGGAGACGGCTTGAATGGGTAATGGAGAACAACTTTAATATAAGTTGTGCATTTGCTGTTATCTTAAATTTATATTAAAGTTTTTCTTCATTACCCATTCAAGCCGTCTCCAGCCATTATTAGTCTCAAAGTGGGTTCCTCGTCATCGAATTTCAAGTCTTATTTTGTTCTTTTTTGAAGATTTTAGAAACTTTGTGTATATTTTTAGACATACGCGTGGACGTTGCTCTTTCTTCTCTCACTCAAAATACATGAATGATCTGAATAATACCAGGAACCTTAAAACCCGTGTTGCATTTCAAAGCCACTTTATAAGCAATAAAGTTTCTGCACAAAGGACGTACCTTGAGCGATTACGTGCTCGAGCGGATAAAACCAGGATATGTAAGCGCGTGGAGCTAAGTATAGAAGTTGTTTCCTTAGAGATGTACGTAACGGAAAGCATGAGCAACTGCTTTCCACAGTTTTTAAAATACTAAAAATCAATAAGTGATTAACGTTAAGTGTACTTGTTCCTCGTTAAGGTTTTATGTTACTTTAAAATTAAGTAGAAATACATAATACTCAAGCAATTAATAATATTTAGCTTGTATAACATAGGTCACGTCAGGTCACGCTTGATTTCTCGAAATAGGAGGAGTCATAAAAGCCAAAATGCGTTTATCCAGATAGAATAGTTCGATTACTGTCTGCCCATTAGGGTTTTAGTGACGGGGTGCAAGGTAGCCGTGAAACCTTATAAGTGTAGTAAGTGTTGGTAAAATAAGCCTAAAGTAAAGACATAGTTTGGGATCACCTAACCTACAGCAACTGTAGAAAAATTATCATGAAAGTAAACATATCGATTCAATTCTGAATTAAGCTATTTTCTGTTATATGACCAACGATTTTAATAAAAAACAAACGTCTTTAATTATCGGTGGCTCTAAAATAAGAAATCAACAAATATTTTCCCAGTTTTCTTGTCTATACATTTCATTTTATACTTTCAGTACATAGACTAACAACAATATTAGGTTATACTTTTGTTGCTAAGTAACATGACATAAAAGCCACTGTTGGAATGTAGTGTTACCAAAACGCACTGGCTTTTCTGTATATTATAAGTTGTTAATCTAACTGATTTTTACCAATAATTATTCTATGAATACGTCACGAATTCATTTCATTAAATGATCTTAATTTTGATTGGCTCACAAACGAATTTACCGACGTTTGACTGCCTCGACTGCACTTTTCTGTCTCTTTGTTGGTCAAGTTTATTTTCGCAAAATTTAATTATTTCAGTTAGCTATGAAATGTGAGGTTAGGGTATACAAGGGGGTGGGGGTGGTAGTACTTGCCCCGTCATTTTTGACAGGCTAAACGCTAGTATATAACATAACACTGAAGGAGTTATTTTCGATGGATGATGAATTAGGAATCATAATTAAATGGTTTTAACTTACAAAACAGATCAGAAGGAAGAAACCAGTTAGCACTGTCCGCCACATAATTTGCTAGCCTTAAAGTAAGAACGGATTTCGTTATCACTTTATAACAAGACCACATCTGAAAGTGCGAAACACGTTCAGCAGCATATGACGAGCTCGAACCTTGGACCTTTGGATCCGCAGCCCAGCATGTAGTGTAGTTATTATATATATATATATTATAAAACTTTAACATAAGTAGATTGTATACACATTCAGCGGCCGTAAGGACAAGCCCAGCTTCAGAGATAAGAACTTCCAATATCAAAATATAAAACTTTACATGTATCTTATCGCGTCGCTTGATTGTAGCGAGGGCGGAGGGGAGGGGGGGTAGTAGTTCCCAGAGTGGTGGACCATAATGCGTTTTCTCCATTATTGTTATCAAGTGAAGAACAAGTTTCCAGCCAGTCGCAACCAACTGAGAAAAATATCCAGACATTAATCTAGTTCTTGCCTGAGCACAGATAAATACAAACCAGTTTAAGCCTCTTCACTCTGTAAACCGCATAAAACTGTCTATAGGTGGCGGGAACATCGCATTTATCTCTTTCGACGAATAGAGAAGAAATAAGCAGTCTGTGACATTTCGAAACAAATTAACTTGAAAAATGGTGAAAATGAGTAACACGCTCAACCTTTACATACACAACCAGTAACACTGGTGGGCTTAGAGGGCTTATAACGCCACGATTCGAAATTCGATCTCCGCCGTGTGAACGACGCACAAATAACGTAGCTAAAACAAATCCCCCGGTAGGGGAGAGCAGTAAGTTCGTGGACTTGCAACTCTAAAATATGGGGTTCGATTCCCGCGGTGGACACGGCAGATAGTACAATGTGGCTTTGC
>NW_013671612.1:48074-56478 GCF_000517525.1 Limulus polyphemus
ACCTAAACCCGATAGTAACAATATCATATTGACACAACCTAAACCCGATAGTAGCAATATCATATTGACACAACCTAAACCCGATAGTAGCAATATCATATGGACACAACCTAAACCCGATAGTAGCAATATCTTATGGTCACAACCTAAACCCGATAGTAGCAATATCATAAGGACACAACCTAAACCCGATAGTAGCAATATCATATGGACACAACCTAAACCCGATAGTACAATACAGTATGATACAAAATAATATAGGATTTGTTTTTGAAAACCGAGGCGTCCCACGTAGGATTAGTAGATATCTAAAGATGGCTAAACTCGGTTCAAATGTTTTCCAAAGGAACCTGTTTTAGGGTATAAAGGTGCAATACAGTATGATACAAAGTAATATAGGATTTGTTTTTGAAAACCGAGGCGTCCTACGTGGGATTAGTAGATATCTAAAGATAGCTAAACTCGGTTCAAATGATGAAACGTTATAAACATTATTTATATGTCGTTGAAAACAGACATTGGAATTATCCAATTTTTTTTAAAAAAAATACGACGATTAGAAGCCAAGCATTACTAACCAACAAAACAAATACAACGACAAGAAGTCAAGCATTATCATGCAACAACAACAACCAAAAGATACAACGACACGGAGTCGCTTTCAACCAGTTCGCCGGTGGAACAACGGTAAGTTTACAGCCTTAAAATCCGGGGTTCGATTCCCTGCGGTGACCATAGCAGATAGCCCAATATGGCTTTGCTCTAAAACAAACCTTTCTCTTCTTTTGTTTATTTGTAAGTAAGCACAAAGCTACACAATGGGCTATCCGTGCTCTGCCCACCACGGGTATCGAAACCCGGATTCTAGAGTTGTAAATCCGCAGACATACCGCTGCGCCACTGGTGGGGGGGGGGGGGCGTCTCTTTCTTCTTAATAACGTCTGAACTGTTAAGAAAACGTCACGCTCGTCTACTTGCTTCTGTAGACACTAATGACGGAAATGAAAATATTGATGCAGTTTCTATTTTTAATCTGATACAGAAAAAAATAAATGTCACTTAAGGTCACGTGTTGCGAATCCTGAGGACGTGTTGATCTTATCTTTTCTATTTGTATATATGTATAGGACGTGTCCATATGATATTGCTACTATCGGGTTTAGGTTGTGTCCATATGATATTGAGACGATCAAAGGTGGTAAAAATGATGTCAGACCTCACCTTGGATAAGTGAAAGATATCTTAATAATTGTTGTCATGTTCATACGGTATCAAAAAAGTTGTTGATATAAACACAGAAACCTACGAGAGATGATTAGACTTACATTGAAGTACTGAGTAAAAACACAAAAAGCTATGAGAGGTGATTAGGCTTAGATTGAAGTACTGAGTAAAAACACAGAAACCTATGAGAGGTGATTAGGCTTACATTGAAGTACTGAATAACAACACAGAAACCTACGAGAGGTGATTAGGCTTACATTGAAGTACTGAATAACAACACAGAAACCTACGAGAGGTGATTAGGCTTACATTGAACTACTGAATAACAACACAGAAACCTACGAGAGGTGATTTGGCTTACATTGAAGTACCGAGTACAAAAGAAGAACAAAACTAGGATAATTGTATCAAAAAGGAAGAAATGTCTTAAAATTCTGAAACTATTTAACATTACGACGACTCAGTGACGTTTATAATGAAACTAAAGTTTAAATATATGCAACTAAATTTACTAGTTAGAAATACAGAAACGGTTAGGGTTGAAACCGTTATAAGAAATGGGACTTTTTTGGCGTTTATTACAGGTTTCATAAACTGTAAGTATTGTTATGTATGAAGATCAAATATATTTACAATAAAGGCTATTAATAAAATGTTTACTCTTTTCAAAAGGAACCTGTTTTAGGGTATAAAGGTGTTTGATTATAATTACATTGTTCTCGTGTTTGATTATAATTACATTGTTCTTGTGTTTGATTATAATTACATTGTTCTCGCGTTTGATTATAAAAAACAGACTCAAGAAACACAACTTAATTCAGAAAACAACTGACCTCTAAGTAGTTTTTTGTTTACTACAGTTACAAAGCCAGCAAAAATTTGTGTGTACAATTTCTGAATGTTACGCAAAGCTACTCGAGGGCTATCTGCACTAGCCGTCTCTAATTTAGTAGTGATAGACTAACTCTTGGGCTACTCTTTTACCAACGAACAGCGGGATTAACCATAACTTTGTAACGCCCCACGATTGAAAGGGTGAGCATGTTCAGTGACGGCGATTCGAACCCTCGACCCGCAGATTAGCATAAAACCCGGAATGAATGAAGAGTTTCTTACTCCACTTATATATATATATATATATTAAGGTTTATTTTTTCCTTCACCATTTCTGTCAAGTGAAACGTGGGCTTATCCTAATCGAAATATTTGAATAGGCTACACGACGATGTACTTCTGATCAGCATATAACACAGTTCTGTAAAGAAAACAAATTCAGTTGAATACACGTTCTTCTGGGGCTCTTCGTTGACGGCAACCATTGTTACAGGACGAAATGCCACGAGAACAGTGTAATTATAATCAAACACGAGAACAGTGTAATTATAATCAAACACGAGAACAGTGTAATTATAATCAAACACGATAACAATGTAATTCAATGTAGCATCCATACAGTCAAGAATGACTTTATTCCAAAAGTTACCTCTGGAAATTAAAACATCTAAATTCCTTTCCATATATATTTTTATGTTTTATTTTACCATTTGTTAACTTACTTCTTCCAATTTTGTTTTTCTTATTCAGAAGCTATTCAAAGTTTCAAATCATGCAACGGATCTAATATTGAAAATGTTTCTTGATAATTAACATTAAAAATTATAAATATTAGTACCTGTCTGATAAATACCATCAAAAGTTCGAGACATTAGTATTTGCCTGATAAATACAATTTAAAATTTGGGACAGAATTACCTGCCTCGTGATTGGTCACAAGTATATGACTCATAAATGTTCTCTGAAATTCGAAACAAAAATATACCCGATAAATCTAAAATTCGTGGCACAGGTACATGCCTGATAAATATAAAATTCCGGTACAAGTATCTGCCTAATATTAATTGGTTAAAGACTCCAAACTGGACACAATGCTTATTACTTTATGAATTGTAATTCACTTACATTATGCACATCATATAAACATAAAAGTCGTAAGGATATAACTTTCTTACAACGTTTAATTACGATAATAATATATATGTTTTTTCTGCAGAGCATTAGCATCCAAAGATACCCAATATCTGTTAGACTTCAACCAGACGCATATACTTTTCTATCGCTAGCACAACCACATGTGAATGTAAAACTATAGATATCACTAGGATTACAAGTCATGTTCAGTTCTAAACTGCGACGCTCTGAGGGCTGATTTTCTGCAGACTACTGTTATGCAATATTCTCAATGATGGATAACTGTTTTTTTTTTTGTCTTACTGACCGGGTCATTTTTAAAACAGTGTCTTACGATTTTCGCGCGCTCCCTTCGACTTGCAGTTTGTAACTGAAATAGGTCAGCCGACGTAGGTAAAAAAGAGAAAGTGAGAGAGATCTCAAATATTAAAACAGCAGCATTCACTAGCTTTTTACCAATCTCCTGGTTTGAAGCGACGAGAATAAAAAATGTCTTTAACAGTACAAATATCAGGAACATTTCAACTAGTTTCGATGCGTGAACCATTTCAAAAGACAATTTTGATAAAAGGATCAATTGGTTTTACTGTTCCTTTTTTTCTCCTCTTCACTAAGTCCTAACTGACAACAGATATTATCCGACCACTGAGTCCTAACTAACTTATTTCAAGAACGAAAAATATCATGCCACTGAAACCCAAGATGAATAGTTTATTTTTAATAATAATAATAATAACTTTGTAAAAAACTGACAAGCAGAAAGAATCCGTTAAGATCCAATAGAAATTAAATTCTTCAGCTGTTAACTGATGGTGTTACCGACAAAAAGCATCTAAACAAAAAAATAATTTAAATGTATAAATGAGAGAAATAGTAGGTCATTTAACTGTTAAGAGATGGCGCCACAAGGCAAGTATCTCGAAGATTAACTTCTACACAAGGAAACCAACATAATCCAAAATAAATCTCTAGTAACTCGATCTAATTCTAGCTAATCCTAAAGAAAAACTTACTCCAAGCTAATCTTCAATTAAATCGACTTAATCGAAACTTATCCTAAAGGAAACTAACATAATCCAAACTTATCCTAAAGGAAACTAACATAATCCAAGCTAATCCTAAAGGAAACTAACATAATCCAAACTTATCCTAAAGGAAACTAACATAATCCAAACTTATCCTAAAGGAAACTAACATAATCCAAGCTAATCCTAAAGGAAACTAACATAATCCAAACTTATCCTAAAGGAAACTAACATAATCCAAACTTATCCTCAAGGAAACTAACATAATTCAAGATAAATCACTAGTAAATCGACCTAATCCAAGCTAATCCAAAAACAAACTTACTCCAAGCTAATCTTCAATGAAATTGACTTAATCCAAACTTATCCTCAAGGAAACTAACATAATCCAAACTAATCCTTAAGGACACTAACATAATTCAAACTAATCCTCAAGGACACTAACATAATCCAAGCTAATCCTCATTCACAACAACTCTGCTGTTATAATCAAAATAAAGGTCTTTAGAACCTTTGGTTTTACTAGAGACAAACAAATGCCACTAATAAAGCAGGCGTTTAATCAGTCATCTTAACATTTGTTTAAGGCATAAATGTCTGATTAAACACGAATAACAAGAAGTAATAAAAAATACGTGAAGGTCCACGTGAATAAAACGCTTAGTTACATACTAGCCTCACTGCATGCACAATTAGGCTTATATGCTCGTCCACGAATTATAATATGACAGGTGCTTTCACGTATTACTTACTTACACGACTCGCTTACTCGGCTATCTGCATAGATAGACGTCCACGCGAGCCTATTCGTACTTACGCACAGCGTAATAAACGAAACAATTAGTAGCAGGGTCATTCGTGGTTGGTTTCTACTTTGGTGTTGGTTAGGGCTAAATAAATCTGGCATTTTTGTGGGTCGTTTTACATAATTCCGTGCAAGTCCTTGATATATTAAAACAAGACTTATATATATATATATAATCATTGAAATAATTCATTCTTTTTTTTTTCCAGTGAAAATATATATTCAGAACTCTAAAGAGGAAGCGCCATCTATGAAACAGCAAGCCACCTAGTGACGTCATTTGGTGAATATTTCACTGAAGAGGTTAAGCGATTAAGTGAATCCTGTTAGACACCTGGCGATATCATCTAATGGAGTCTTTATTGAATAGTTACAATATTATCGAAGTTACTGGCCATCTGGTAGAATTATTTGACAAATATGTAAAATATTAAAGTGCACAATGAGTGAAGTTACTAGCCATCTAGTGGTATTATTTAGCATGGGCAATATGTCGGAAAACACGTCTCCAAAGAATGGTGATGTAATGTTACACACCTTAGAAAAGGAAATTATATTGGAATTTGAAATCATTGTACTGTTCGTTGTTTTGGCAACCAGCTTGGTTAGCAACGGAGTTGTATTGTTGATTTTTTGTAGGAAACCTTTACTCAGAACGCCTTCTAATAGTTTTGTTCTAAACCTATCAGTAACACACCTTCTTCATCTACTTTTCGTGCTTCCTTTCACTCTGGCGTCGCTTATTTACCGAGACTGGATATTTGGCGACATCTGGTGCCAAGTGAGTGAAACAGTATCATTGTGCCTGAACGTGGAGACCGTTTTCTCTCTGCTGTTGATTGCCGTGGATAGAAACTGTGCAGTCAACAGTCCTTTGCATTATAAAACAACCACAAGTAAGAGAAAGGTGTGCTTCCTGATCACGATCACGTGGTTTTCAGCCATACTCATAAGCCTTCCCCCGGTATTTGGTGTGACGGCTATAAAATACGAGAAAGCATGGTATAGCTGCGTTAGCCTGGGGTCTAGAACAGGTTACATTACTATGCTCTACACTTCTCTGCTTGCGCTGGTGGGATTCGTATTACCGTATTTTTATACAATTTGGATTTATTACGTTCTATTTAAGGCCGCCCGAGCAAACAAAACACGAATTAAACAAAATGGTTTCGGTACCATTAGCTCGTTCGTAAAAATTCCGGTAGAGGGCCCCTTCGGTACGTCGGACACATCGTTCTACAGAATGAAGCCCTGTCTTCGAAGCTCCAGCTCTAGCCAGCTTTCCTTGTTTGGCGAAGAATGGAAAGCAGTGAGGACTGTGCTCTTGGTAGTGCTTTCGTTCATCGCCTGTTGGGGACCCTATTTCACGGTCTTGTTCCTCAGTTCATATATCACACAGGATACTTGGATGCCAGCTTACTTTCCATTGGTGGTCATTTTCTTATCTTCTAGCTCCTGCTTCATTGACCCCTACATCTACGTCTTTCGAAATCAAACCCTGCAGAAGCATATAAAAAGGCTATTCTACTCTCATAATCCGAAGAGTTTTAGCAACAGAAAGATAAACACCTTGTTTGGCATTAATCATCTGCGTTCCGATACTGCTACTGGTGCTGGGCTAGCCACGGTTAGCCAACAAGACAAACCAAGAAAGCACCAGCACAGAGCCTATGACGTAACATCGAACAATCAAAAACACAAACACTTACACCGATCACACTCTCTGAAGCACCACATATCCAGGTGTGGCCAACAGTCGAACGAACAACTTTCTTATCGATCACCGGATGGGCTTAGTGGATTACCTCCTTCCTACTCAGAGGTTCCTTCAGATGGAGGAAAAACGACGTGTATATTCTACTTACACGATGTACCTCTACATGCCCTACAGTGGAAAACGTGATGTTTTCTATCGGACTATTTCGCCAAATAAGAACTTTTATTAAAGATTTTTATCTACTGAGAAATTTCCGTTGAAATCCTTATACAAATACAGTATTATTGTGTCACATTTGCGTGTGAGTAAAAGACATTTCAAAACACCATACACTCCACCACCATACGAAGCCTAGTTTTATTCCTTCCATTTGCTACTGTCCAGGGTTACCGATAAGAGGCAGAATTCCTCGAAACCGGTATAACTTAGTGACAAGTGGTGAATCAAATGACAGATTGGGCTTCGTATTTATTTCTCAGTATGCCGAGAAATATGTTTGTAAATTCGTCTAATATTTTATTTAAAAATTCACGAAGTTAACGTACAGCGTGCTGAGTGATTTCTATTCAATGAATTATATCGTATGTTTGGTAGGGATTTGTAGAGAATAAATGTGTATTTAATTAGACTTACAAGAAATGTAATTTTGTGGTTATTTAGAATCAA
The DNA here is from genome assembly GCF_000517525.1 of Limulus polyphemus. Taxonomy (NCBI): domain Eukaryota; kingdom Metazoa; phylum Arthropoda; class Merostomata; order Xiphosura; family Limulidae; genus Limulus; species Limulus polyphemus. The sequence continues at coordinate 55,480 of NW_013671612.1, forward strand.
TTTCTTCTTGAATAAGCATGGAAAAAAAAAGGGTTTTGGTTTTGATTTATGAAAGAACGCCATAGTAACAACTCTTATGAATACTCCGCTCCTCACTGTTCTAGGGAATGTGTATATGGTAAGAGGTGCTCTTTGGTGGTCATTATGTTATTATGTACTAGTACTCATGTTTAAGTCAAAAAAAAAAAAAGTATTGGCTGATGTGGCCCGAGTAAAAAACGTAATAAAATACTGGCGTTAAATATTAATCAAAGTTGCATATTTGGTTGATCAAAAAGCCAGGATGAGGTAACGTATTAAGGAAATCAGAATTTATCAATTCTCTGACACATTTATATGCGAACTTTAAGGAATACCTAGAATTACATCATCTTCATGAATTAATACCGGATTTTAAAGAGGGAAAACATTGAAATAAATTGTTTTATTTGCCATTTCCTGTAAACATTACGTGTATATCTTTATTAACCACGTGCTGAATAATGTTGAAAAATCAACATTAAAAAAAAAAAGCCGATATGTGTCATTAATTTATATTTTTTGAATGATCTTCACCGAATAAACGTTTTCTGAAAAAACAAAAACAAATCTTAATGACGAATATCTGAAGCAAAATGTGTCTCGTTCGGTTACGAAACCATAGCAACATCTCCTAACAAAAAGTTAGATATCGTTATTTATTATTGTAGTCTGTCATCTGAATGATTTTCAATCCATTAAAAAAAAAAAATCCGCCATTTTGTGTCTAACTGGGGTAATAAACCGTAAGAACACAGGTTTAATTCAACTGAAGCTTTAAATTAAGAAGTTGAACATTGTTTTTTCACCTGTTTCGATTTGGTAATTACTTTTGTAAACTTTCATGTACTCTCTGAACGAAAACATCACGGAAATGGGCATTATTCAAATAAAAGTGAAGAAAACAAACATAGCCCAAACTAATCCATGTAACAAACTTTCTAAACACGGTAGCCCTCTGACGGAGATTCTTTGTCTGTA
>NW_013671613.1:0-2214 GCF_000517525.1 Limulus polyphemus
AAAAGTTGAGAGGTCTGTTACCCCTTGTTTTACATACTGGTATATAAAAGTTGAGAGGTCTGTTACCCCTTGTTTTACATACTGGTATATAAAAGTTGAGAGGTTCGTTACCTCCTTGTTACTTCTTATTACAAGGTTTATGGGCTTAAAAGGTAACTAACACAAATATTAGAAACACCCGTACTTGATACAGACAGATGCCACGGTGGCTAGCACGTTCAACATGTGGGATAAACACGCCAGATATAAGTACTGGATTTCACAAAACCCTGGGCATCTGTTTGACAGAACACGTGGTTTGTGTTATTGTTAGCATGATGGTGACAAAACAAGTTAATGAAGGCAAGTCCGACACAGACTTATTTTAAACCACAAAAATATGAAACCTTATGACCTGAGCGTTTTCGAAAGAGAGACCTTTCTTCACCCGGAACAATGATAAACACAATGGAAGACAGAACCTAATGGACGGTAAACTTGGTGGAAAGTAAAACAGATCTAAGGGGTAGTGTACATGGAAGGGGATGGTACTGACCTAATGATGTTGGACATGATAGAAGACAAAACTGAGGTAAACTGGTGGAAAATAAAACTAACCTAATGGTTTTGGACACGAAGGGGAAAAATCACTGATCTAATGATGGTACAGGGGAGAATGGACCTAAATGGTGTTGGGCGTGATATTATGAAGTCGAGAGAGGTGAGAAAGCGGCCTGTCTTTGGTCACTCTTTAAGAAATAAGGAGATTACACTACTCAAGTCATTAGAAAATAATCGGAGTGAGTATGTATAGCGGCCACGTTTCTAAGTTCAACCAGTATGGATATTACAAAGACCCTCTATTTTTGTTTTCTTGTAGTCAAGCACAAAACGGCTATCTGTGCTCTGCCTACCACGGGTATCCAAACCCGGTTTCTAGTGGTATAAGTCCGCAGACATACCGCTGTGCCACTGGGAGAGGGCGACCCTCTATTGTTATGAAACGTTATACGCGAAGCAGGTGCAAGGTCAGGAAGAAAGAGGCCGGTTCGACGTGGGTTTCAGGAAGGAATACAAGAGACAGGAGTTGAACAAAATGAAAACGGGAAGACCAGGAGATGCGAGAGAGAACTAATAAACAGAGAGAAGCAAAGGGATAAAATAAAATGCTGCCAGTAAGAAAGAAAAGCTGTTTATAATTTTATGTGTTGTTGATTACAACTAGTAAACAACAATTTATTGTTTACAGTGATATGAGTGAGATCCTGGTAGGAATAAGTACAACCTATATAAAGTTGATGAACGTACCAAGGAAAAGCCAAGTGGTGCGAGTATAGCACGATCGTAACACGTGACAGAGGGGGGGGGGCTGCCCTCAATGTGTTGAGTGTGGTGTAGAATGGGGTAAACTTCTTGGAGGACAGAAATGAGCTTGGTGGAGAGTAGGATCTTAATATGGAGTTCTGGAAACAAAAAGGAATCAAAATCAAGATTTGGAATCTAATTGGCATCTGTTTTAGAAGTCACTATGTTTGTATGACTAACATAATTATATGACAAGACACTATGCAAGGTAACAGAATAGAAGTCACTATGTTTGTATGACTAACATAATTATATGACAAGACACACTATGCAAGGTAACAGAATAGAAGTCACTATGTTTGTATGGCTAACATAATTATATGACAAGACACACTATGCAAGGTGCTGTTACTTGCATAGTGTGTCTTGTCATATAATTATGTTAGTCATACAAGCATGGTGACTTCTATTCTGTACAAAAGTTAAGTTCACTAAAACAGAACGTCTGAGTCATACAGACGTTCTGTTAACCTGTCCAGGTTAATAATAAGAACCTGTTTCATAGTTCAAGCCCTACTCTCGAGCGTGTGAGCACATATACCAATCGTGGCCGAGTTCGTTTTTTCTGAACATAATGTTATTCTGAAGTTAAAATAGAGGACATGACATTTATATTACACAGAAACTTTGTTAGTATTTCTTCGAGTCTGATGTTATCCGGATTGTTTTGTATAAAAGTAGCTTACTCGTTATTTAGTGCCGGGCAGTACAAGAACAGAAACCAATTTACAAACACGTACAGCAGAAATAACCAGTTTGCAAGTTACGGTCCAGTGGAGACGTGAAACGTGTTCCTGGTAACGCTGAAGTTTAACTAGTAGCATAGTGTGTAAACACGTTTACCAATAAGCACAGTATTATATATGTCAC
>NW_013671613.1:3214-15442 GCF_000517525.1 Limulus polyphemus
ATAGTTTCTTTGTTAACAGTTGACAATATATGTATAGTTTCTTTGTTAACAGTTGACAATATATGTATAGTTTCTTTGTTAACAGTTGACAATATATGTATAGTTTCTTTGTTAACAGTGGATAATATATGTATAGTTTCTTTGTTAACAGTTGGCAATACATGTATAGTTTCTTTGTTAACAGTTGACAATATATGTATAGTTTCTTTGTTAACAGTTGACAATATATGTATAGTTTCTTTGTTAACAGTGGATAATATGTATATGTATAGTTTCTTTGCTCTTCGTCGCTCAAAGCAAAGTAATTCTCAATCGACTAAACAATTAATTTGATGTACTCAAACAAAAACATTAATTTGATGTACTCGAACAAGAACAATTAATTTGATGTACTCAAACAAGAACAATTAATTTGATGTACTCCAAAAAGAACAATTAATTTTATGTACTCGAACAAGAACAGTTAATTTGATGTACTCGAACAAGAACAATTAATTTGATGTACCCAAACAAGAACAGTTAATTTGATGTACTCGAACAAGAACAGTTAATTTGATGTACTCGAACAAGAACAATTAATTTGATGTACCCAAACAAGAACAGTTAATTTTATGTACTCGAACAAGAACAATTAATTTGATGTTCTCAAACAAGAAACGAGATTACTATTTGTTACTTTTATTTAGGGACAACTTATATACTTTACATCTAACACAAGATTTTAAACAAAGTGGTACCTATAACATAAGATTTTAAACAAAGTGGTACCTATAACATAAGATTTCAAACAAAGTGGTAACTATAACATAAGATTTTAAACAAAGTGGTACTATAACATAAGATTTTAAACAAAGTGGTACTTATAACATAAGATTTTAAACAAAGTGGAACTTATAACATAAGATTTTAAACAAAGTGGTAACTATAACATAAGATTTTAAACAAAGTGGTACCTATAACATAAGATTTTAAACAAAGTGGTACTTATAACATAAGATTTTAAACAAAGTGGAACTTATAACATAAGATTTTAAACAAAGTGGAACTTATAACATAAGATTTTAAACAAAGTGGTACCTATAACATAAGATTTTAAACAAAGTGGTACTTATAACATAACATTTTAAACAAAGTGGTAACTATAACATAAGATTTTAAACAAAGTGGTACCTATAACATAAGATTTTAAACAAAGTGGTACTTATAACATAACATTTTAAACAAAGTGGAACTTATAACATAAGATTTTAAACAAAGTGGTACCTATAACATAAGATTTTAAACAAAGTGGTACCTATAACATAAGATTTTAAACAAAGTGGTACCTATAACATAAGATTTTAAACAAAGTGGTATCTATAACATAAGATTTTAAACAAAGTGGTACCTATAACATAAGATTTTAAACAAAGTGGTACCTATAACATAAGATTTTAATCAAAGTGGTACCTATAACATAAGATTTTAAACAAAGTGGTACCTATAACATAAGATTTTAATCAAAGTGGTACCTATATCATAATATTTTAAACAAAGTGGTACCTATAACATAAGATTTTAAACAAAGTGGTACCTATAACACGACAAAGACTTGTTTGTTCTGAAGCTGCAAAATGGGCTATCTTTATTGTGCCTACAGCAAGTAACGAACCCTATGTTTAGCGTTATAAGCTCCGAATGTTACCGCTGAGCCACCAGGGGGTGGGGGTTTAAAATTGTAACGAAGAATAAATATATAAGAGATATCAGTTTTTATATCTAGTAAGTTGACAACGAAGGTCCTGAAATAACATTACCCCACTGTGATAAGTAACTGTACATTAATATACATATAGTTAAAGGCAGTTCTCAAATAAATATAGGAATATTTATCTGTCAGTAGACCAAATGGTATTATGCAGAAGAGGCTTATCTACATATACATGTAAAACTGAACTTATGATACTAATTCTTATTATTTATTGGGAACTTAGGTTGATAAGCCTACGAGAAGCTTAAGAGAAGGTGAAAGTCTGATTGTAGACGTTTAATAATCGTTAAAGTAAAGTACTGTGAATATAAGTGCTGAACCTATACTTAGCGTCTACGTGTGGCTTTTCAATACAAACTGAACATATATATATTGTAATGTAAGGAGAGTCCTATTGCCAAATTTGGTTATCACTCAGATGAAGATAACTTATCTAGAGCCTAGCTTGGTTACTGCGCAGCTAGACGGAGTTGATTCGTTTGTTTATACTTTTCACGTAAAGCTATTCGCAAGGAATATTTGCTCATAGCCGTCTAACAAAAAGAAAGGCAGCGAAGCAAGAGCTCCTAGTGTCAACTTTTGTCTAGCTCAATAGACCGTCACTCTTATAGTCCACCTACGATTTAAAGTACGGATCGCGTTTCGGCGACAACGGACCGCGAATCATGAATCCTCGGACTTACAGTTCGAGTATGCTAACCATTAGGTCACACAAGGTCGATCAATATGTGGACCAGTTTAATATAAACAAACTGTTTTATCAATTCATGTAAGAAGTCCATTTGATGAAATTGGACTCCTTACTCGAACCTATAGATATATCTAGCGATCGACTGTGCAGCGGCATTCTTAGTTTTAATTATAGGGATCAAATGCCGTGCAAGTGAAACAGACAATGTGTAACTCATTTCCTTGGATAAGTTCGTTTGGTTCAGAATCAGGGACAACCAGCACGGTAGTCCTAGAGTGTAGATAGCCCTCTAGTAGGTCACTGTGAGACAGCCAGCGTAGATAGCTCCCGAGAAGGTCAATGAGAGATAGTCAACGAAGATAGCCCCCGAGTAGGTCAGTGAGAGACGGCCAGCGTAGATAGCTCCCGAGTAGATCAATGAGAGACAGCCAGCGTAGATAACTCCCGAGTAGGTCTGTGCGAAGTTGAACACAAACAAACTTCGCATTAATATCAGTATTTCATGTTTTTCAAGTTCATATGTCACGCTGTGTTGTAGCTTACAGAGTACACATAATTTTTCTCGTGATTCATGGCATGCGCACGTTTTACTGACGTTAGGACATTACAAGTTGCAACGTTAAGTGCCCCTTATGCGACGTGATTTTAGTGTCTACTGAATGACTGACAGGCAACACACTACTGTATAGTGGTGTGAGTGGTTATAATGGAAGTATTACATAACGATAAAGTCCTGTATATTAGCAGAAACACCAGTTTATGTTTCTGAATAATCCACCACATCTGAATTACCGTTTGTTTCTGTTACGGTTTTTGTTGATAGCACTCGAATAATTCACACAAACACGTGTATATGTACACATATCGGTACTATATACATATATATATGCCCCCAGTGGTATAACGGTAAATATGACGGCTTATTTACGTTGAACAACAAAATAAACATATCTAAATATATACATACGTATTCATATAATATCCGCATACACATATTATTTCAAATTTGGGGTGGCTGAACTTATAACGCTAAAAATCAGGTTTCGATACCCGCGGTGGGCAGAACATTGTATATGTTTGTGCATAAAAAGGAAACAGAACAAACATATACACACCTACATTATAGGTCACATACATATATATTGATATACATATTTAAAGTTTCAGAATAGCACCAGAGTAAGTTAACGCACATTTTATGTAGGCGTTTAAAAGAATTAGCACTAAACAGGTAATATTGTGAATGGAGTGAATCAATTCCACCGGAACGTGACGTAAACCTGACGGAAAGTGGTACCTAGATAAGATAGTTCCTGTCACACCACGTTGAGCAGAAAGGAAGGTTGCTCTGGCTAACCTCCCCTTCCTGTAAGTATTTGCTGGAAGGTAATAGTATTCGATATACAAGGTTGATCACGTGCTGGAACATGAGGTGAGTAATATACTGGGGAATGTCTTAGGGTTAGTAAGGAGATATCCCCACAGCTCTGACGTCATAAACACTTATACCCAGTTTAGTAAGATTTACTTTTCACACAGCTCTGACGTCATAAAGACTTATACCCAGTTTAGTAAGATTTACTTTTCACACAGCTCAGACGTCATAAAGATTTATATCCAATTTAGTAAGATTTACTTTTCACACAGCTCTGACGTCATAAACACTTATACCTAGTTCAGTAAGATTTACTTTTTACACAGCTCTGACGTTATAAAGACGTATACCCAGTCTAGTAAGATTTACTTTTCACACAGCTCTGACGTCACAAAGATTTATACCCAGTTTAGTAAGATTTACTTTTCACACAGCTCTGACGTCATAAAGACTTGTACCCAGTTTATTAAGAATATTCTATAATTATTAACTCTTGAAAGGTTTTATGAATGTGTAAAAATCATTAAAATTCGAAATTTCGTTTTAGGGGAAAGATACTCGACAAACAATCCAGCACACTAACCACTTGGCCATGCATGGGCCAAGTCCCAAGGTTCGTGTTTCGTTGCCGCAAAATAGTGCTTCTTACTTTGGGGTAGTGGATGCGTTATAAGAGTGACAGTAAAATCCAAATATTCTATTAGAGTCTTCCAAGAATTAGCAGTGGCTGCTTTTGACCAGCTCACTCTCAATGTAAAATAAGGGATGACTAGGGTAGATGACCCTTTTAGTGAATCAGTTCCACCGGAATGTGACGTAGACCTGATTGAAACTCTGAGAGAATGTCTAAAACAAAATAAAACATTCAAATTTATAGGTGGTATGCCTGGCAACACTTTATTTTTATGGAATTTTCCAGACCTTCTGTGAAAGAGAGAAAACACGCCATCCGGTCACCTGATAAAACTGGCACTAAATGCCACAGAGGGAGATGTATTGAGACCAAGCAACAGGTTTTCGTCACGCACGCACATATTGTTATGGCCCTTTTACAGAATTGTCAATTGTAGGCATAAAACAAGTAATGAAAAATTCTATAACAATGTTTCTCACGCTTTGTTAATTTTAACTTCAACGATACAAAGTTGGCAGTTTTGGTGTCCACACGAATCTTAATGACGTAGTTAGTGTCCTGATGCTATCAACTGTGAAATATGATAGTTGTCACATAGTGACATTTCTAGGATTTCGTATTTAGAGGCATAAGGATGGTAATGAGTTAGTTTGGGGGAGGGGGTTCAGAAAAATTCAACATTTTCATGTAAATGGAAGTAACAATGTGGAGAATGTTAAAACCTAAAAAAAAACTATGTCTTAGATAAGGGCTGCTGGAGGGCATGGCTCTCCAGAGAGGGTCTTGAAATTCAGGATATTATAAAGCATTAACACTACTTTTGTTCTTTGTGATATGTAGTCTTTGTTTAAGTTAATGTACCCGTGTTGTTGGGAAGACAAACAGACTTATTAAACACAAGTACAGATACTGGAATTGGTTTTATTTTATAACCACTACTTGATCAAAACTGGAACATTCAGTTATAACTATTTGATCACTATGATATTAGGCTAAACTATACATGTACATAAACCACAGTTTTTACCTGTATTGTTTTGCTGAATATTTTATAGATATAAATGTGGTAATATTTAGAAAAACTAAATTGTTACTAGGATTATTTTTCACACTTACTTTATATAAGTATAATTAAACTTAGAGGATGAACTAAAACCAGTTTCCTAGTTGCATTACACAGTTACAATGATATGTTTCAGTTTTCTACCTATTGTGATTTCATAGACTTGTATATACAAGAACTATAGATAGTGCAGTGTTTTGTAGACGTGTATATGAACTAGAAGAATTGAAGGAATTTTGTAGACTTGTGTATGAACTGGAGGAAGTGCAGGAGTTTTGTGGACTTGTATATAAACTATAGAAAGTGCAGGAGTTTTGTAGACTTGTATATGAACTGTAGGAAGTGCATGTGAGTGGTTTAGTTTTAATTTCCTATATTCATCATACATGTTTGAATATGATAATAAATGTGTTCAATTGGCCACCACTCATTCCACAGCTTGTAACATGCATGCTGGGAAGGAATCCTATGTTGTTTCTTTGGGTGCAACATGTTGCAGGTGCACTTACAATGGATGTTATTAATGTGTATTGTCTATTGTTTTGTTTTATATGAGTATTTGGTTAGCATTGTATGCACACTGGGATGGTGATACGCTGTGTTGGAGAACATGCACTATGCATTTTACACACTAATTTAATATGTTTTTTACATAAATATTGAGCTGATGGTGTATGAATATTTGATGTGAAGGTTAGTTTGCTGTACAAGTATTAGATATCTCTTTGTGATAAATACTGTTCATGTTTTATAAAGGTAGTGTACCTGTTTGATAAATGTAGTGTACCTGTTTTATAAAGGTATTGTACCTGTTTGATAAAGGTATTGTACCTGTTTGATAAAGGTAGTGTACATGTGTTATAATTGTAGTGTACCCATTTGATAAAGATAGTGTACCTGTTTGATAAAGGTAGTGTATCTGTTTGATAAAGATAGTGTACCTGTATGATAATGGTAGTGTATCTGTATGATAAAGTAGTGTATCTGTATGATAATAGTAGTGTATCTGTATGATAATGGTAGTGTATCTGTTTGATAAAGGTAGTGTACCTGTTTGATAAAGGTAGTGTATCTGTATGATAATGGTAGTGTATCTGTTTGATAATGGTAGTGTGCATGTTTGATAAATGTAGTGTATCTGTATGATAATGGTAGTGTATCTGTTTGATAAAGGTTGTGTATCTGTTTGATAAAGGTAGTGTACCTGTTTGATAAAGGTAGTGTATCTGTATGATAATGGTAGTGTATCTGTTTGATAATGGTAGTGTGCATGTTTGATAAATGTAGTGTATCTGTATGATAATGGTAGTGTATCTGTTTGATAAAGGTAGTGTACCTGTTTGATAAAGATAGTGTACATTAAGGTTAGGCAACATAATACCTAGTTTACCAAGTATTCAGGAACTTCAGGTAAGTAAGGGGGTGCAAGTTGCCAATAACTCAGGAGTTTCAGCATGAAAAGAAGCAGTTAAAAAGCAACGTGTGTTTAGTTTGATATGGTAAATTATTTTATATGTGTTGTAAATTGTTGATGTTGTATGAATATTTAGTGGATTTAGGTGTTTTTTCCAGATACCGAGTTGTTCATGTTTGGGTAAAAGTTTAGAGGGTTTCTGTCTGTTTGAACACTGGGTTGATCATGTTCATTCATATGAATCTTTAATAAGTTTTATTTCTTATAGAAAAGTAAAAAAAACTAAAACAATGTCTTGTGAAAAACAACTCTCCTAATACTCTGTGATTTGTATACCATATGATTTCTAAAATGCTGTATGGCATTAAGATTATAACTTGTCTACTTCTTAGTACACTTGTAGTTGGTTAACAACTGATGTAAGTATCTGCAGTTAATTGGTTTTAAATTAAAACTTTTTTGCTAGAATTTTGAAGTGAAGCCCCTGGAAAGCCAAGAGTATGGTACATTCTACTCAGGAGACTCTTATGTTCTACTTCATGTAAGTTCTCAATGCAGCATTGTTAAACTATTTCTGTTAACCCAAACATTTCTTCTATATGCATCTGTTAAAATGTTTTTCTGTTAACAGTGAAATAACCCATGTTTATTATCCTGTAATGTCAAAATTTAGTATTTAATATGTTCTGTTAACAGTGAAATAACCCATGTTTATTATCCTGTAATGTCAAATTTTAGTATTAATATGTTCTGTTAACAGTGAAATAACCCATGTTTATTATCCTGTAATGTCAAATTTAGTATTTAATATGTTCTGTTAACAGTGAAATAACCCATGTTTATTATCCTGTAATGTCAAATTTTAGTATTTAATATGTTCTGTTAACAGTGAAATAACCCATGTTTATTATCCTGTGATGTCAAAATTTAGTATTTAATATGGTCTGTTACTGCAGACAATCAAATTTACATCTTCTATAGAAAGATTTGATGGAATTTTGTGATTGATTGCATGCATTGTTTCAGGAGAAATGCTTAGCTTAGGAAACTTGTAAGTAGTATACATTAAAAAGATTACTGAAGCCTAATATATTGAAGAACTAATAATTTGTAGTTTCAACTTTTTGGAGTTTTTCATTTCTGCAATTATTTTCAGTAAAAACATAGTTTGTTGTTTTCTTTAAAACATGTAACAGACAAAGCAGACAAGAACTGGAAAACTGGAGTGGAACATTCACTTTTGGCTTGGAAAGAACACTTCTCAAGTAAGAGTTTATACAGTGAACATTTGAATTTAAGTGAGATGTAAAGTCTGCATCTAAACACTATAAAATATTAATATCATAATTTCATATAAAACAGTTTATTACAATTACAAAATCTGCATAAAATTTCACTTACAACTTGGAAACTGAAGCCTTTAAACTAATTCCTAGTAATCTCTCCTGTGATATCGGAAAGTTCTGTTCTTAGTTTATGATGTTATTTCATTACAATCTGTAGTGTTGTAGCTGATTATATTATTCTTGTATGTTGTGGATCTCAGGTTTATATACCATATATAATGTTATCCTGGTGAAGATCAGGTTTAGACACTATATGTAATGATCTCCTGGTGAAGATCAGGTTTAGACACTATATGTAATGATCTCCTGGTGGAGATCATCACTGGACACCAGATAGTATGTTCTCTTGGTCTGTTGTGAGATCAGGTTTAGACACTATATGTAATGTTCTTCTGGTGAAGATCAGGTTTAAACACTATATGTAACGATCTCCTGGTGGAGATCATTACTGGACACCAGATAGTATGTTCTCTTGGTCTGTTGTGAGATCAGGTTTAGACATTAGATGTAATGTTCTTCTGGTGAAGATCAGGTTTAGACACTATATGTAATGATCTCCTGGTGGAGATCATTACTGGACACCAGATAGTTTGTTCTCTTGGTCTGTTGTGAGATCAGGTTTAGTCCATTAGATGTAATGTTCTCTTGGTCTGTTGTAAGATCAGGCTTATACACTAGATGTAATGATCTCCTGGATAAGATCAGGTTTAGACACTAGATATAATGTTCTTCTGGTGAAGATCTGGTTTAGATAGTAGATGTTACTTCACCAGGAGAGCATAACATCTAGTGTCTAAACCTGATCTCACAAAATACCAGGAGAACATAACATCTAGTATCTAAATCTGATCTTCACCAGGAGAGCATAACATCTTGTATCTAAACCTGATATTCACCAGGAGAGCATAACATCTAGTGTCTTAACCTGATCTTCAAAACATAACAGAATAACGTAACATCTAGTAACTAAACCTGATCTTTAAAACATACCAGAAGAACTATCAGGTTTAGATACAAGATGTTATGCTTTCCTGGTGAAGATCAGATTTAGATACTAGATGTTATGTTCTCCTGGTATTTTGTGAGATCAGGTTTAGACACTAGATGTTATGCTCTCCTGGTGAATATCAGGTTTAGATACAAGATGTTATGCTTTCCTGTTAGTTTTGTTAGTTTTGATACAGTCGGAAGCTATGTAGTTAGATCTTCTGATTCAGTTGGGACAATTGTTAGTTTTGATACATTAGGAAGCTATGTAGTTAGGTCTTCTGATTCAGTTGGGACAATTGTTAGTCTTGATACATTAGGAAGCTATGTAGTTAGATCTTCTGATTCAGTTCGGACAATTGTTAGTTTGGATACATTAGGATACTATGTAGTTAGATCTTCTGATTCAGTTGGGATAATTGTTAGTTTTGATACATTAGGAAGCTATGTAGTTGGATGTTCTGATTCAGTTGGGACAATTGTTAGTTTTGATACATTAGGAAGCTATGTAGTTAGATCTTCTGATTCAGTTGGGACAATTGTTAGTTTTGATACATTAGGAAGCTATGTAGTTAGATCTTCTGATTCAGTTCGGACAATTGTTAGTTTGGATACATTAGGAAGCTATGTAGTTGGATGTTCTGATTCAGTTGGGACAATTGTTAGTTTGATACATTAGGAAGCTATGTAGTTGGATGTTATAAATCAGTTTTTGTCATAAAATTACTGGTATATACATAATTATGGTAAATGTCATATAACTTATAGAACTAGTTATTGTAATGCTGGACATTTTTACTGAACTTTGGAAGTAGTATTTTATGTATCTTATGCCTTTTAAACTATATTTTGACTTGTTGTCTGAGTTACATGTAGCAATAGTATTGTCATCACTCAACAGGGAAGACCAATCAGTGATATCATTAATAACTCTAAGTCTTAAATTCATAACATTTTAGTAATTTTGTTCTCAGGATGAGAAAGGAACAGCAGCTATAAAAGCTGTTGCACTTGACAACACACTTGGAGGAACTCCAGTTCAACATCGGGAGGTGCAGAGTCATGAGTCACAGATGTTTCTCTCTTACTTCAAAAAGAAAGGTGTACGGTAAGCCATGTGCTGTCCAACATCTTATACCACTGAACAAGTTTAACTTCTTCACAAGCAAAAATTAGGAAATTTCACAAAATATCAAAACAAAAATTATTTCTCTTATTTATTAAAAAAAAGGCCCTAAAATCATATTGTATTGGATTAATTGCAAAAAACCCTTATCAAAGTACACCTATATGGTCCCTGGGAATAGAAATAGTGAGAAATATGTGCTTATAATAAGCAAATGGTTAGAAAATTTTGATGGGGTAATTAAATGAAATATAGTATGTCCATATTACAATTCTAGCTTGAAAGACGTCTTAGGTGAGATATGTATAGTGGATAGTACCAGGTAATGAATCTGTTTATATCAGGGTTCGGAGGGGGCAAGGGTAAGGAGTTATAATTAATAAGTTTATAAGTGTCATGAATTATGATTAATACATTTGTAAGTGTTGTATTATTAAGCAAATTTTGTGAAAATTTAAAAAGTTAGGCTTTTTTTCTTTCTCCTAACTTCTTATGTCAAGGTTATTTTGTCGATTCAGAATTTTGGAGTCCAATTATGTTGTTTGTAAATGACCAGAACTGGAATTTTTAAATTGTGAGTTTAATTCTATTCAACTTGTATAAGTTTTATTAAATACTTTACTTTTCAATTACAAAAGTTAACACCCATACCAACAATTGAAATTTGACTCCGACCAGCATGAATGTCGTCTCGAATTCCATTGGCAACTTGAATGGCCTTAATCCTCTCCATGTGTCTGCTTTGTGGCCCTACCCAAATGTAGATATTAGGCCCAGCATCCAAGATGAAACAATCTCCTTTATTCATAGAATCCACACTCAAATCAACTGGAATGCCCTTACGTTGTGACGACCTTTCACCTGCATCAGGCATTTCACAACTTCATCTTCAACATGTCTGAATCCTGATGCTACACCACCCTCTAAGTACCTACATGTAGATAACATTTCATCTAGATCTTTCTCAGCTTAACACAAGTCTATTAACAAATCAATAGCTGACAATCTTATTTTCAACTTGTGATTTTTCTACAAGCATTTAATGCTGATATAACTGCTTTGGATTACTTGTAGGTCAGCTTGCTTGTACTTAAGTTTATTGATAACCTTTAATGCATATTTTTATTTGTTTAAAACCTAATACTGTTTTAGTCCCTTGACTTTAGAGATACTACAGAGTTTTTATGATATGTTTTATCAGTAGCAAACAACAGTCTTGAGTTATGTTATAATCTCTTCATTGACCTAGCTTTGTTTATAATTAGATTTTGATAAGACAGTAACAATTAGGCTCTTATTCTCTTTAGTGTATTATATTGAATATTCCATCATTTTTAAATTTATTGCATTTTTATCTTTGTAAAAGCTGTATTTATTTATTTACTTGTTATTTAAACTAATGAGTAGTTACTTTGCAAAATTCTTTTACATGCTGTTTCTGGCTGATGAGTCATTTCTTCTGATATTAAAGACAATAATTGTTTCTTAGTTAAACCTAGTATACACTATTAAAACTCAATTAGTACAGTTCACATACATAATGTTCCTGTGTTGGAAATTTTAACAGTTTCTATTTAGCTGAAATAATAACTTCTGATGACAGTGAGAATATATGTACTGAAGTGGATAGTTAGCTGAAAATAGTAGCTTTGTATGACAACGAGAGTTTGTGTACTGAAGTGGATAGTTAGCTGAAAATAGTAGCTTTGTATGACAATGAGAGTTTGTGTACTGAAGTGGATAGTTAGCTGAAAATAGTAGCTTTGTGTGACAACGAGAGTTTGTGTACTGAAGTGGATAGTTAGCTGAAAATAGTAGCTTTGTATGACAACGAGAGTTTGT